>NW_027466124.1:1225000-1380000 GCF_046127955.1 Nelusetta ayraudi | reverse complement strand
CCTTCTTTTTTTTCTTCTCTGCCTGATCTGAGCCTCAGCAGGCGCTGCAGCCGCCCTGCAGGAGCTCACGCCTTGAACCTTTTCTCCTGGTTTTGCCCTTCGATCCGTCGTGCAGCCGCAGTGACTGTTGGTTATCACTTCAATCTGTCTGCTGCTGGACTCCTCCAACCAGGCCACGCCCGGAAGCTATTCAAAAATAAAAGGGGCGTGGTCACCGGTGAGCAGCAGAGGTGGAGTTCATCTGCGTCCATCTGGCTTTCCAGTCTTTTTCTCCTCTTCCGCTCGCTTTTCTTTCTTCCTCCCAATCATCCCCGCAGCCACCCCTCCCTCCACCCCTCCCCCCACCCTCCTCCTCCGCCTCCTTGTCATTCCATTTCTCTCCTCACTTCCCAGGATTTTTATCTTGACCTTCAGACTCTGCCTCCCTTAATAATGTGCGGTGGCCACTGAAAGGAAATGTGCTCTCCAGTCAAAATTGAAATCGGGTTTTGTTTTTTTTTGTTCTTTTTTTTTTTTTTTTCTTGGTCTCTCCGCAGCAGGCTGTTGATATTCTACTGGCAGACCAAAAAAAAAAAGAGGAGCGCTGCCTCCGGAATATCTTTCATCAAGTCTCCGCTCGGCATCATTTTTTCGGCTAATGAAGAGAAACGATGGGATGCAAACTTTTTCTTTTTTTTTTCTTTTTGACCTCGAAACCTCATTTTCTTGACCTGAGGTGGTTCCTCCCGAGCCGGAGCAGCTCGACGGCTCATTTGGGTTAAGAAGTTGAGAAGAATGCTAATTCTGTCGCACCATTCATTCTGCAGCGATACGGCGGGAAGAGAATCCGCGGCGTCCTAAAAAACACACTCGTTTGACAAAAGCCTCAGAGAGCCGCAGCAAACAGTCACTCACGCATTTCCCCGGCTCTTTCCCCGTCTAGTTTGACCTTTTTTTGCACATTTTCCGCGAGTGTGATTGTGTTCAGCTCCCAGCAAAGTGAAGTAAAGCCGGTGTTAGCCAGGTGTTAGCCTCCAGGTGTTAGCCCACTTTAAAAAAAAACAAAAAAAAAACGAAAGCCCGATTTCTGAAAGTGAACTGTGACCTGCTTCCCATGAGAGTCGCATGACGCAACGGTTTAGTGGCCGTGAGACATTCTCACCCTTGTTGTGTTGCATCACATGGTGTCCGTGACGGTGGTTGAGGAGTTATATATATATATATATATATCATCCAGGTGGTCTTAATGTAGGAGTGTTCAGTTGGGGCAACGGGACTCTTGAAGACGTTTCGCCTCTCATCCGCAAACTCAGAACTGAAGAAGCCTTTCGGTTGAGAGGCGAAGCGTCTTCGAGATCGCAAGAATGAGTGCGGTTGTCCCAACTTGACCCTTCTGCAGTGGTCGAGCAGGATGAAAGAACCGAGGTTGTTGTGCCGTCTGAGCGGTCACTCTTCACATACTCTGTCGTCCGGCGGATCGAACGGAGGAACTCTTATTGGTAAATATCAGCAGCCGCGACATCGGCGCCCGCTAAACATCCTCAGCTGCGGATCAGCAGCAGGTGGTCGGGCCGCCAAGTGAAACGCTGATTTTTTTTTTTTCTTTTAACGTGCTGCAATTACCAGCAGCTCCGAGGAGCCGCTGTGACTGCCAGCGGGAAAGCGAGCTGATCTTAGAGAGTCCGATGCTGTTTGACAAGGCTTGTAATTTCTTTTCCTCTAAATGTTTCGAATAAAAGCTCCTTCCAGCGGCACCGTCGGTGGGACAGATGCAGAGTCTTTGACTGCGGCCATGTGGCGGCTGTGAAGCCGACCCATGAGGTTCTGGTTTCTGGTTGAGGTTCTGGGTTTTCAAAGTTGAGCATGGATTTCACACTTGTGTCTGGCAAACAGGACGTCGGATCGGTCTGAAAAAAATGAGGCATTGGCTGGGCGAGCGCTAGTCCCGGCGGAGCAAAGACCTGCCCACCTTCCCTCTGATTGGCCGCTGTTCCTTGCCTCCTTTATCCCAACTCCTCACCCAATCAGCAAGCGAGTCGGCTCGAGTTTTTGATCTCTGCTTCTGCAACAACAACAACAAAAAAAAAATCTAAACAAAGCAGCGCAGTCATGAACACCAAACAAACTCCCTTTCTTTTATATCGAATCCACTCTTTCAGTTTTCCACCCTGAGGGACCGAGTTTTACACGACGTTCACAGTAAACTCAACCAAATTTCAATTGCCAATGACAAAAAAAAATCTGCTACTCAACTTTATCAGTCGCGTTTCACAAAGATCCTTTTCATGAAAATCCCAGTCAGTCGTGTTGTGGTCTGTAACCCTGTTGCCAAACAAACGACAACAAAAACAACACAACACACAGCCTCCATTCTTCCCGTACAACTAATACTTTCAAAACAGCGAGTCTGCTCTTCATTTCTTTGTGATTCATTCTCCAATTCATCACTCAAAACTGCATTTTGTGTGTGTGTGCGTGTGCGTGTGCGTGTGCGTGTGCGTGTGTGTGTGTGTGTGTGTGTGTTTTGGAGCGGAGGTGGGGTAAGAAAAACCAAAAAAAAACGAAAACAGAATGCGATGCAAATGATTTTGACTTAGTCAAACAAGAAATATGATAACACGATAATAAAGGCGGTACTAAAAATAAATTTGATCATTACAACCCGACTGCAGCAACATTAGAGTCGAGGCCATTCATCTCTCTCTCTCTCTCTCTCTCTCTCTCTCTCTCTCTCTCTCTCTCTCTCGCTCACACACACACACACACACACTCACACACTCACACACACACACACACACACACTCTGACTGCATTACCATCAAATGAGATGCAACATTTGCTCCTTTTTATCTCTGCGCCTCTGTTTGAATGTGATGTGAGAGCAGAGCGGAGCCGTCGCTGCTGTTAAACAATACATTTGCAGACAATGCAATACATTTTTGCTCCCAATTTAATTTCATAGTGAATAACCTGCATGTTTGACTCCACATCGTTCTTATTCACCGTCTCCGGGCCCAGACGGAGCGGGCGGGGGAGGGGCGGCGGTGGGTACAGAAGGCGGATGGCATCATTAACATTCCCTGACGGTTGACATTTCAATCTGGCTGCGGGGCCGAGTCCTCCTCCTCCTGGTGTTGCAAAAATAAATAAAATAAAAAATGTGCCAGACGTCAATGAGACGAATCAAGAAATGCAAGAGGGGGGGGTGGGGGGGGGGGAGGGGGGTTGTGTCGCTGTCGAGATGATTTGGATGCTCCCCAGGCCTGTTCCGGGTCAGGACCGCTCCAACCTAATCAACAGCTGTGCAGAATGGAAAAAGAAAAAGGCAGAGCGGGTGGAGGAGGAGAAGCGACAGATGCCGCTAAAGAATTGTGTTGGGTGGAAAAAACAAAACAAAACAAAAAACAATTTCATTCCTGCATAATTGATGTCAAAGCAATACTGAAAGTCTGGCCGCAGTTTTTTTTTTTGGAGGGGGGGGGGCGTCTGTGGGGAAATAACGTTCCGCTCCGCTGACTGCTCCTTATTTTCAATCTGAACTTTTTTTTTTAGGGAGTTTTTGTTTTGTTTTGTTTTGTTTTGTTTTCCTCTCTGCTGCTGTGAACCAAACGGTGATCTCACACTTTAAAACCCTTTTAAAACCCTTTTTAAACCCTTTTTAAAAAAAAAAAAAAGATTAAGTCTCAGCCACAAAATGAGTTGATCTCTTATCTTGCTTTTTATTTTTCAGCCCTGCTGACTTTGAAGGCGTCTTTGTTTCTTTGTGTCTCCTCCGTTTTTCTCCTCCTTTGAATTTGCTCTGGCCGTCAGCTCGTCAGACGCAGTGGGGAAAGTGGCAAACAGCTGCACGACATCAAAGTGCAGCAGGCGACGGCATTTGCTCGCCGTCAGTCTTCACAAACACTTTGTCTGCTTTTTCGTTGCGCGTTGTGTGATTTGTTTTTTGTTTTCTCTCGGTTTTTTTTGCACCCAGTGCTGCGTTCACCCGTAATAATTGTGCGTGCGTGCCGAGCTCTCTGCTGCGACCTACTTTTGTCATTTTTATTTGTTGATTAGAATCTCATCTTTGATATAATACTTTTTGTCTCCTGCTTTGTTTCGCCCGTCCTTGTTTGTGCAGCGTTTTGCCGAGGAAAGAAAGTTCATTATCGTCAACATTCGACTGCAGCAGAAGCGCAACAACACGCACAAGAAGAATCTATTTTAACTCTCAATATTAGCAGGGCAACAAACTTTGTGCTGAGGGACTTTTTCTGCAGCGGCACTGAGTGAACAATGATATGAAGAGTGATAAATGAAAATCATCTTCCTATCAATTCCTATTGATACTAAATAGAAATATTCCTTCAGCGTTTAAAAGCAAAACTCAAAGAGCAAAAACTTTTAAAAGATTAAAAGTTTCTTCTCTAAACTAATTAAAAACATTGTATTTTTTTTTTTTTTTTTAATTGACACGTGCGTAACACTAATGTTCGTATTTCCGTCCGCCCCACAGCAGATCCAGGACGCGGCCGACCAGGGCGTGATGTTTGTGGGCTTCGTGCAGGAGCCCTACGGCGCCCCCTGCACCCGCATTAGAGAGCCGGACACGCCCTCTCTGTCGCTGCACTCCAGCCCCAGCTCCGTGCTGGGCTCCCTGGGCAGCTGCAGCCCCTCCGCCCCCTCCAGCCCGGCCATCCAGCCGGAGGGCGGAGCTGCGGCAGCCGCCGAGGGGAAGCAGGAGGGTCACTGCAACCAACTGGCGCCCGGCCCGGAGGACGAGGCGTCCCCCGCCCTGTCCCCCGCCCTGTCCCCCGCCCTGTCCCCGACCTCGGAGGGCGAGCCGGAGCCCAGCGAGGACGTGACGGAGGAGGAGGAGTCATCGTGTCGCAACAACAAGAAAGAGCGAGAGGCCAAGGAGCGGCCGAGATACCGCCAGAGGAGGGGCGACGGTGAGTTGGCGTCATGAAGGCTGGGTTTCCGCATCATCAGCATTGTGACAAAAAGCAAAAAACAAAAAAAAAACGCCGCCTCGTCGGAACCTCGACCCTCAGTGTCCAATATGGCAGCGGGTTACTTTTCGCTAGCGTTGCTAGCACTGAAAAAGTCCATCGTTTTGATACAGAGGCTGTGTCTCAATTCAGGCTCTGCATCCTTCGAAGCATGCACTAGAAGGCCAGTAGCGTCACAGCACTGCGCCAAGGCTTGTCCCAGTTCACTGAAATCTGAAGGACGCTCCAAATGCGCCCTCGAAATGCGTCCTACTTTTAGCCGATTCCAAGGCTGCACCGCTACTATCCTTCGCCTCCTTCTGTATCCCAGGATGCTTTGCGTGCTGCTGCAAAGCATCCTGGGATCCTGGGAAGTCGGCTGAAATGGCGCCATCTACTGGCAAAGACACAATGTATAAATTCAAGTATTCAAATTTCACATAAAATATGACGTTTTCACCGTAGGGGTTTTTACTTATTTGAACATCCAACGCCATCGTTAGATGGTGAACCAATGGTTAGCTTGATGCTATAAAAACATCACTTCCAGGGTTGGCCAGCAGGGGGGAGCGGCGGTGACGCAACCAGGAAATATGCCGAAGGCTAGACCGTCCCGGGTGGTTACCGGGGAGGCGGGGTTTGGGTCGGTCCTTCTCGGCCGGGTCCTTGGGAGGACGCTTCCTTCAGACGGAGGAGGACGCTTCCTTCCAAGGATGCAGAGCCTGGATTGAGACACAGCCAGTCTTAAGTTCCGTCTTAAGTTCCGAGGGGGATGTGAAGGCAGCACATCTACTCTAACTGAATTGCGACTGTGGTGCTGCCTGTCCAGCTGTGCAGCTCAGCTGGACTTCCAGCAAAGATCCGGAAGATTCCAGCAGATTCATCACAGCGGCTCAGTTTGAGTCGCAAAAGTCCGAAGTAGACAAACTGACGGAGTTTCACGGAGTTCAATGCGATCAGGTCGAACGCCGCTAACAATCAATGGCCACTGTCACCGCTAAACTGTGGCTGCAGCTCGGCCTATTTCTCCCCAGCGGACGCTGATCGGTCCAGTCGTGTCCCGGCCAGCTAATAACATGACGCACATGACAGCTTTTAAGGAAGGATCGGTGGAAGTGCAGCTGTGTGAATCTTTTATATTCTTCTTCTTCTTCTTCTTATATATATATATATATATAAAAATAAATAAATAAATAAATAAATAAATAAATCCTCCCACTGAAATCCAGCGAGCGTAAATGTTTTTGCTAATGTCTTCCTTTATCCCACCTCCTCCGTCCTGGTGCGTTTTCCGCTTATTTTGCAAGGCTCTCAAAATGATGTGTGGCAAATTTGTCTGAACTGATTGCTGGCTGCTGCTGAACAGGCGTCAGGGAGGCGTCTGGCTGCAATCTCAGCCGACGTGGGGTTCATGAGAGGAAAGTGAACAACAAGTATTTTGTATGCAACCCCTGTCGTGGTAGAAGAGTCAAAGTTTGGACGCAGCTCTTTCGGAACGCGTCCCCACCGCGCAGGTGACGACACTCCCGGAAAGCTAATTGGCCAGCGGGGGGGGGGGGTGACGGGTCGCTCGTCACCAAATGTCAGATTCTTAGGAAACTTTGCACACCTCTCCTCTGGGGTGGGACCAGCTCGTCGCCCCCCACCACCTTCACCAGCTCTGCAGAGGGGCCTAATGAGGGATGATCATTTAGTTAATTAAAGGTCAAAAAAATTCAAAGCGAGCGCCGGCGGTGACTGATGCACCGGCGCAGAGTCGAACAGTGTGGACTGAGCTGCTCTGCGCTGGGCCTCACACCCCATCTGGAAACTGGGGGGAGGTGGAGGGAAGGAAGGGGGGGGGGTTTCCAAACAGATAAGTGCTGCTGTTATTAATAAACAACAACAACAACAACAACAACAACAATGAGATGCCAAAATCAGTCAATGAGCTGAATCCAGAGTCCAGAGTTCAGGTTTCCTGCTCCGACCGTCAGCTGCCACTTCCTGTCCCTGATATAAGAAAAGAAAAAAAGAAAAATCACAACGTTAAAAATTGTTTCCGTCAGACCTAGTGGCTGTTTGACCTGGATATGCCACATGATACTCCCCCGCCCCCCCACATCCGTTCTTTATTTTCAAAAAATAACTGCTGTCGTTTCCTGCGTTCAGCTCCACGTTACACAACAATGTGCCGCCGTGGGGGGGATGTAATCCTCTCCCTCCCTCCGCCACACAAGAGGAATCGTCTTGTAGCCGCCACGCTTGCATGCAAATGCATGCACAGCCGCCGTGTTTTCTTTTTTCCTTTTGATGTTTGTTTGTTTGTTTGTTTGTTTGTTTCCTTTAACCTGCAGATTTGATTATTTATTTATTTTTTTTCCCCCGCGGGCCGTTTAATGTCCTCGCTCAAAGTGTGACATAACCGCGCTGCGCCTCTTCGGGTCCCGTCTCGGTAGGAAAAATCAGCTCAGACGTCGTTCGCGCTCTCGTTTCCGCTCGACAGATGGCGACGCCCACCGCTATCTCGCTTCCTCCTCTCACGCAAAAAAAAAAAAAAAAAAAAAACTATTTGTGATACATGTCGAGCCAATGTGCAAAACTGGCAGCGCCGATAGCAGCCGCGCTGTTACAGGGACAGCTCGCGCAAAGAATTCCACGTAGGCCATTCGCCCATTCGCCACCCACCACTTTTTCAGATGGAGGGCCCTGATATGTGAGCCACGTAACGGCTCTGGAGTTTCGCAGAAGGGAGAGGGAGAAATTTAATGTGTCTACTGCTTCCAGTCAAGTGGGACACGTGTGTGATTGACAGCACACAGGCTTCATCTTGAGTGTTTCTTCCTCTCTTGTTTTTCTTTTGTGAACTCAAGTACGTTGGCCATGATGTGGAATTCTTTTTGACTGTGAAACTTCAGATGTTACCGGAACAAATAGAGAACAGTCTCAGGTTTTTTGGGGGTTTTTTGGGGTTTTTTTCTTTCTTTTTTTTTTTGGGTGGGAGGGGACTATCTCTTTATCTTATTTGTCCATCTACTACCTATAATCCAGTGTCAGCTAACAGCGCTCGCTCTTGCGTGCACCCTTTGCACCCTTTTTTTTTTTTTCCTTTTTGCGCTTTTATCTATTCCCGTGCTTGTCGAGCGGACGTGCACTTGGCGCGGCGGCAACCCGCAGCCCACTGGTCCATCTGGGCCTCCCAGCAGTGCATTTTGCAGCGAGATAATCCTTCCTCCACACCGCCTTCCCCCCCACTCTCCCCCCCAACCACCCCCCCCGAGTCTCTGTGATGGCGCCAGCAGTGCCGGCGTGGCAGCCAGTCACTTGGTCGGTCGCTTGGTTTGCGAGGCTGCCAAACTGCCGTGTCCCTCTCTGCTAATGCCCAGCCTGCCCAGGAGGCCGCGCAGCCTCGGCTAGCGCTGTCCCGCTCCCGCTAATCCTCAGATCTCGAGGTGAACACCGTGCAAGCGTTGGCAAGAGTCTGCGGCACGACATCCAAACACCGGCTCCATCCCGCGGATAGACAGGAACTGAGCTCTTAAGTTTGCTGGATCAGATGCTTTTGGCTGCGGCCGATGAGTCGGAGATTCTGCTGGAAGCGGCCGAGGGAAAGTGTAACACGGCGCCGACAGCTGTGCAATTATGTTTGGATGATTCCACTCCGTGTCCGACAAATTACTTACAAATTCGGCCATATTTGCATGAGTAAAGCATGTGCGGGAAGCCGCATTTTTGTTTCATGGTTGAAATCCCAATGACTTATGTTTCTATTTTGGTGTAGCTACTTTGTTTGACTTCCTTAATAATTGCTCAATATTGAACCTTAATTAAAAGTCCAAATCCCTGCGTGTGTTTGGAGCCAAAGTCTGATCAAATGCAGTCACGTTTTACAGAGTGAGCGTTTGATGGAGTCGTGTATCAGCTCATCTGCTGCCGTGACGCAGTGACGGCTGCAACGCAGCTAACGAGGCATTTATGGAGCTTTAAGGCTCAGCCGGAAGTCTTTCATCTGCTGGCTTTCATCCGTCGCTTCGGCGCCCCTGACGGGACCGCTTGTCCGTCTCCTCAGATGGTGGAAACAGACTCTGAAAGTCATCCTTGCGCGGTCGCCGCCCACTCCCTCCCAGACCTCGTCATCCAGAGCGGCACGTTCGCAACCTCCTCGTACGCTCTTCTTCTGTGTGAGTCTCGGGATTGAGTGAATTCTTGTAATTAAGTTTAAAGAAGTTGGTCTGTGTGTGTGTGTGTGTGTGTGTGTGTGTGTGTGTGTGTGTGTGTGTCTATAAATATCAACCTACTGGCACATGAAGTAATAGCTGGCCGACCCCGGGGGCTCAGAAATGACAATAATAATTCTCAGAAACATGTACCAGCTATTGATTGGACCATTTGCTTTAACATTATGAGAACTGGCTGGCTTTTTTAATCTTGGTTCGCTGCCAGAGGGGGGGAGAAAAAAATAAATAAAAAAAATAAAGTGCACCGTCTGTCTGCGAGTGAAATATCGCCTCCGGAGCAGATCTCGCCTCTGGAAGCTTCTGCGCTGCCAGGAGAGGTTTTTTTCCGAGGTCTTCCGACTCTTAAAGGTCGAGCATCGCTCCACTGCCGCGCTAACCTCCGGCCCGTCGCCTCTTTATTGGGCTTAGCGACGCAAACGCAGACAATATTACGTACGGTGAACTTCAACTCCGGCTCTCTGCTTTCTGAGAAAATGAGAATGAGAATTTTTTTTTTTGACTGGCAGAAAAGTGAATCAGCCGTTTAACCTTCTGCCAAACTTCTGCCTGCCTGCTTCGCTGCAAAGACCTCCGTCTCTTCAGTGGACCAGCTGTAGTAAAAAAAATATTGAAAGGCCTGACGTTGAAGCATTTTTTCATTGTCATTCCTGTTCCGGCCGTGCGGAGGGAAAGAATGGTACTTGATATGAAAAAAATGCAAGCCGAGATATCAGGCGCTTCCACACTCATCAAACATTCATATTTCTGGCTCCGTCTGACGTGATTCTATTAATATGATTGTCAGAGTGTGAAGTAATCTTCAGTGATCCGGTCTGATTTATGACCGTCCTCGGGTCCAGAGTGCTGGACATGATTGTGTTGCAGTCTCCCGTACGTATCAGGAGAGACGGCCTCCTCTTATCTCTTGCTCTTCTGCTGAAGTCGCCCTGAAGCTCGCCTCTTAATCTCCTCAATGCTGTGGGATTCTGTCTCCCGCGAGCAGAGAACCGCTGACAAGATGTTTGTGGAAGCAGAAAGTCCTGAGCAAACAAAGGTTAGAAAATCACCCCCCGCCCCCTCGGCCTGACTCACACCTTCCCTTTGGTGCCGCGGCGTAATTAGGCTGTAATAACTCGGCTATTAAGATACAGGGGGGGTTTGGGGGGGGGGGACGTTAATATTGTTGGAGCAAAGTGGAAGAGCAACGGCATCACTTTTGTTTTGCCAAGATCTGAGGTGAAGTGAAACAGTTTTTCTGAGGCCGAGTCATCAACACAAATTTTTTTCGAAATCGAAAAGAAAAGAAAAAAATAGGAAGTGAAAGTTGTGTGGCTTCATGTTTTCCAGCTGCCAATCCGTCCTAATTTTAAACCCGTCGTTTCTGAGGAAGCCCCAGCGGAAGTTCTGTTAAAAAAAAAAAAGAAGAAGAAAATGGCACAAACATTCGCTCAGACTGTGATTTTCTTACTTGTTTATCTCAAGGCCAGAATTCAACAGCGTGACGACCTTCCGTTGGTTCCGACCCCCAGTCTCGCAGGGACAGAAGGGGAGTGGGCGGGGGGGGTGGGCGGGGGGGTGGGGGGGGGCGGGGGTGGTACCTTCAGATTGTGTTTATTGTTAATACAAAGCCAAGGTTCCTGTGTGCCCGCGTCTGTCTGGACACAACACAAACGAGCAGATATTAGCGGTGAGGTTCGGGTTATTGAACCAAGCTGCTTTCATCACTCCGGGGGTGAAAGTGCAGAGGTATTTTGTCAGCGGTATGCTAATCACGATGGCCTTTCTCATCACATCTCTCTGTGCCTTTGGCTTGAAGTGCAGAGTAAAACAGGGGTGAAACAGCGTCGTTAGTCTTTTTTGGTATCGTGTCTCTGTGTTGTTACGGGCATTTCTCCACCAGCAAACAAAGCAACCGGCCACAGCAGCTTCCAGGTTTCTGCTGAGTTTGGCTCTCAGTCCACCGCTGAGGGAGGCTGCAGATTCCTCACTGCTGCTGCCTGGCACTGACGTTGCTTGTGGTTTCAAACTGCCGGGCTTCCAGTCCAGGCGAGAAGATGGTTTGTTCAGAGTGGCCATCGTCTTGACGTAACTTTACTTTACTTAACTTAACTTAAACTTTACTGACGTCAGTCCAGCAGTAGAACTCAAGCGGCAGCACTGTGAGATTTTCTGCAGTTCAAAGTACTTTAGGTGAGTTCTTGGCCCCCCCGGCCGCTGGCTGCGTACCGGCAGTTTTTAATGGACTCGATGGGTTTTATATCCGCTTGATGGTATCTCACCATGTTGACAGTCGACCCGGCAGCGATTCTGTGGGACAAACTGTGGCCGGACGCATCAACAGCATCGCTGCCTGGTCTTCGCACAGTGACAGATCGTCAGCGAGTCGCCCTCAGCAGGGGGTCGGGGGTAACACGGCGTCTTGGCCGGCCGTTCCGTCCCCGGTGTGTTGTCCAAGAATCCTGAGCCGCATTGTCCGGGTTTGTACCGCGGCCAACGCTGTGGCGGAGGGGGGGGGGGGGGGGGAGTCGAGCGAAGGATCAGATTTTGGGGGGATTGGGTGGGCAGCCGTGGCCTCGGCCCAACCGGCAGGACCGGGAGGAGGTTCTGAATGATTCATCAGTCCACTGGACCCATGAATCTCGCCGTCGTCACACAACCGCACTGGAAAGTGTGTGTGTGTGTGTGTGTGTGTGTGTGTGTGTGTGTGTCAGAGCAACACATTCTGCTGCTCCGTCTGGCCCGCTTTGGGGGCCGACGGTCGGAGGCGAAGGTGGTGACTGGTGCCTCTCGTGGCCATCGGGGAGGGGGGAGGGGGGGGCGGAGTCAATGTTGGCTTGAATCTCCCCCTGTCGGATTCCAACTTCCCCCCCCCCCCCCCTAAATATTTCACTCAGCGGCTCCCATCACAGCAAATAAAAGTCCCGGCTTTGATTGAGGTGATGCGAGCGCCGCGCCGTGACAAACGCACCCCTGGCGGCGCTCCAGAGCTGCCTGCCTCTCGGCCTCCCTCCCCGGGACGCCGCCGCACTATGGATATTCCTGCGCGCCGTAAACAACGGCAGCGCTGGGAAGCTTTTAATGCATTATTTAAGGTTAGGCCGTCGCACTAACTGGGTTACAATGAAATGTCGCCTTTTAAGTTGCGGCGCAGGGACCGGACGGACCTGCAAGCGCCAGCTTGTCCAAGTCACATCTGATTTTGACGTCAACATCTGCCCGTCCGACTCAGGGGAACTTGAATCTCACCTCCTGTGACTTTCTCCTTCCTGGTTCCGCTTCGCAGCTGCCGGGTGGTTTTGATAATGACGTTGAAGTTTTTGAGAGTTGTGTCTTGAATGTGATTTCGTCTTCCCTTCAAGACAGCGCCAACAAATGTAAAACAGATGGAGAATTCCTGAATAATTGCTCTCGCATTCTAAAACGTCACGTCTTCTGCAAAAAGTCGCATATTTTCGCTGTTTTTCTTGCGTCGCCGCAGCCGGTGGTTATTTCCGTGTAATTACCTCTTCTATTTTTTTTTTTCTTTCCGCTGTTGACAATTTTCTGTTGAATTGTATCCTGTTGGCGGCGGTGCCAGTCATTGACTGGGTTCCTTTTTTTAAAAAAATAAATTCTTCATCTTCCTCCGCGGGCCCTTTGGTTTCCACCTCCTCCCACAGTTGAACATCAGATAGTTTGACAGGAAGAAAGTGAACACGTTGTGACGACAGCTGCCAATCTGATCTTTGAGGTCAGTCCCATTTTAAATAGCTGCCAAGGTTGTTTTTTTTTTGTTTTGTTTTTTTTTGTTTTTGTTTTTTGGCAGGGGCGGGGACTCTTTGTCTTCAGTCTCCCACTGTGTCATATTTTCAAATCAGATAGTTTAACAAGGAAGAAAGCTGATCAGTCGTTCATCTGACTGCTGGATTTTGGGAAGCCGACTGTTCCCGACGCCAGAACCTGAACGATAACGTCGACATTCACAATTGACCGATATTTCAGGATTTGGTAGCGCAAAAAAAACATGGGCGGGATAATGAAACAGGCTGCAAAGGCTGCGGAACAGATAAGAACTGGACTTATTGGAAACTGAATGGTGGCTGGAAACCCAGAGAGAGAGAGAAGCTCATTTTTCTCCCTGCTTATTGTTTGGAGTTTCCACATTATATCAAAAACAAAAGAATAAGGAAAAAAAATATGCCCGTGATGCAGCGTTTCAATATTTCTAACCGCAAAAAAAAAAAAAAAAAAGCAATATGGGGTCTGAAATATTGCAACAAATAAACAATTATTGACCTGCGGATTTTAGCTGGAAAAAAGTCCAAGTTGTTGTTTGCATCGCATGGCAACAGAAGCTGAAACTGAATGTGCGCTGTCTCACGGCCAACCGTTTACCGAGCCGTTCCTTATGACTCCCGGCAGCCGGGAGGAGGGAGGGGTGGGGGGGGTGTGAGGTGGGGGGGGGAGGGGATCCAACAGATGGAGCCAAATGGCTCTCTGGAGCGCGGCCAGCGCGGTTCACTGACGGTGCGGTGAGACACGCGGCTCGAACAGGAGGCTTACAGCTGTACTCTCCTGACCCCTGACCCCTGACCCCTGACCCGGGCCATGTATCCCCGCAGGTGCCGAGCTGCTGGCGCTCTACAACCGGCCGCCGGCGCCGCCGGAGGGCCACGTCAAGTACTACACCATCAAGGTGCCGCTGCAGGTGACGGCCAACGGCGACGAGGGCGTGAAGGGCGTGGAGGCCAACTGGCTGGATCACATGACCCAGCACTTCAACAACGGAGCCTCGCTGGTGGACGGCTACTTTCACCTGGGGGACATGAAAGGTGAGCTTGGCGGGACGCGGAGTAACTGGCACGCTTCAGGAGGGCGGAGACCTGAGACGGTTCACAGCCAATCAGAGCGATTCACAAATCTGAAGAAAAAAAAGCCTTGAGTCTTTTCAAGGTTCTTGGTACCTTTCATTGTCCTCGAGGGGCCCTTTGATGTAGAGTGAGTCTGCAAGGTGGGACGTAAACACCGAGGCCTGCTTACAACATCGAGCAAGAACACAACAACCTCATAACAATAAAAAAAAAAAAACAGCCACCAACACAACATTAATACAGCGGCGTAAAACCAGGTGGAGTCATTTAAAAGACTGATGAACGGCGGCACAAATGGGTCCTGTAGTCTGCGGCAAGACATCGCTGCGTGAAGGTCGACGGTCTTTCATTTCACAGGGCGGTGCCGAGCAAAGAGGAGCGGCGTTTGGTTTTTTCCGTTATTGGACAGGGTCCAGCGACGGCCGATGACATCACATACAGCAAGTCTATTAAGACAAACTGCATCGCGGTTGAACAAACAGACGGAAAAAAGGAAAGATAGATAGATAGCTATCTATCTTTTATCTATTGTTGGTTCATTCTATTCATTACATATATATGTATAATATGATCATATCCATCCATCTATCTACTTTTCTATCTATTCATTCATCCGGCCGCAATGTAGTTTATCCTCATAGAGTTGCCGTAGCACCCCGGCCACATTCTGTACCTTCAACGGGTCTTTGAGGCAAACAGCTGTGTCACGCCTGAAGCCCGCCCCCACCAGGAAGTAGACGGCTGGGATTGGCTGGGATGGTTTTAAATTGGCAAACCACACCTCCAGAGCCATTCGCCAAGTAAATGGTGTTATTGCGGCCTCAGTAAATGCAATCCTAGTCTCTCCCCAGATCAGCATTCGGAGTTGGAGATCTTCACCGTAGCAAGTGTCGTACAAACACAGAGCAAATCTGTGTTTCCTTCCCGCGTCTCTGCCAGCCGAGGCAAACCGGCGTGACCATGCTAGCAACAGTCACATGACAACCAACTCGCCATCGGCCTCGTCTCGGCTCCTGCTGCTCTCGCGCAACAGCTCGCTTCCATTCAGAAAGTGGGAATCATTATTAATTGATGTGCGTGAGTGTTGAAAGAGCCGTCACCTTTGCTCCCCCCTCTGTCTTTGCTCTGGCAGAGCTCAGTCGATTACGGTTATTAAAACTCTCGCGGGGTCTTTTTGAAGCCGCCTTTTTTCATTCCCGACAGTATCGCCATTAAATAGTCATAAAGCAGATGCCACAATCGCTTCAGCGTCTGCGCGGTATTTGTGTGAGAGGGAGGTAATAATCACACTTGGCCCGTGTGTCATCTATAATGCAGGAGCCCAGAGTTCGTCTGCACCACACAAAAATACAAATGAAAATAAACCAGAAGCAATCTAGAGTAAGTGTGCGGGAGGTTTTGCAATATTTCAGGATTTGGTTGCACAAGCGTGGGCTGGCTAATGAAAAAGGCTGCGGAACAGATAAGAACCGGACTTAATCTCATTTATTTATTGTTTGGAGGAGTTTCCACATTATAGGAAAAACAAAAGATAAAGGAAAAAAAAAAAAAAATGCTCAAGCAGTGTTTCAATATTTCTAACTGCACCAGAGGCATGATTCATAAAAAAAGAAAAAAAAAAGAAAGCAAAGCAATATGGAGCCTGAAATATTATAACACATAAACAATTATTGACTTGTTTACTGAGAAATTCTCTGCAGACGTTTCGAGCTTCGATCCGATTGGTTCGTACGGAAGCTCGAACCTTCGCTGTGGCGCCGCTGAAGTCACGGCAGCGCTTTGTCTTTTATTGAAAGTATGAAATCTATACAAATCTGTGTAGTTTTCATAGTACATAACAGTAGCGCACGTGCGTGCACATACGCACACCTTCCAAACACCGTTCTCTCTCTGACCTTTTGGAAATAGAAATGAATTTGCTGTGTGGCTAATTTCATTTTGTTTTTGTTTTTTTCTTTCCAAAAGCGCGATCCTCATTCACGCTGCGCCCCAGTTTAGTTTCTCCGCTTCCATCCGAGCCGGCAGCTCGCAGCTCGACTGCGACGCCAGAGAAATAAGCCGGGCCGAGTAAATAAGAGTCATAATTCATTAATCTGGGAAAGTGAACGGCTCAGCAACTCTGCAACACAGATAATTAAGCCGATAACAAATTAGCGCCTCCTTTCACATTTCACGTCCTGAGAATAGAGCGATGAAGTGTGTTATTAAACATCACACTTTTTCTTCTTCATCTCCTTCTCCTTCTTCTTCTTCTCCTTCTTCTCCTTCTTCTTCTTCTTCTTCTTCTTCTTCTTCTTCTTCCTGTTACAGTCCTCGAACATACTTAGCATTTTTTTTTTTCTCACGCGCCGCCGTCTCCCCAACAATGAAATTAGCGGGCGGGACAGGAAGCGGCTGAGCCGCGGTTTGAAACCTTCGCCTTCCACTCCAAGGGAGGAATTAAGCTCCCGGCTTTGTACGCCGGCGCTCTTTGAGAAAACACACAACTTTGTCGGAGGTGAAAGCTGCTACTTTATGGATTTGGGTCTGAGGGGAGCAGCGGCTGGTGTGACATCAAAGAGCGCCGCCGCGTTTGTTGTTCAGCAGCTAATTACATCAAGCAGCCGCTGCAGCTCGCCGTTGGCTTGGCTTTCCTCTCCCTCCTCTCCCTCCTCGCCCTCCTCCTCCTCCGCCGCCGCCGCCGCCTCTCTTTGAAACCGGCCCCTGAATTCCAAGACAATCCCGACGACCCTCGAAAAAAGGAATTCAGGATGTGTCTGACGAGACCTTAGAAGGACAGCGGCTGGTGCCGACAGGGAGATGGGCGGAGCCAATGCCAGCGACAGAAACAGAAGGTCCGTCCCTCCGTCCGTCCATTTCAATACCCACTTCTCCCTGAACTCAGGGCTGCGGGGGTCTGCTGGAGGCCTCGCAGACTGGGCAAGTCACAAGTTCATCGCAGGGCCACACAGAAAGACAGACAAGCATTCACACGCGGCCACGGTCCATCTGGAGTTCCCCATTCAGCTCACACGCATGTTTTTGGGACCCTGAGAGAACCCACGCAGACACAGGGACAACATGCAAACCGCACACAGAAAGGCCTTCAGCTGGGAGTCGAACCCACGCACCCAGTGCACCATGCTAACCGCTGCGCCACCGTGTCGCCAGTAACAGCAGACAAATAATACATTTCCTGATTGCTTGCAGTTCACCTGTACCCTGCTAATCGTGTTGGCGCCAGAAGAAGAACTCTTGCGTCCAGCAGAATGTTTTTGGTCCCAATCCTTCCAAACTGCCTGATTGGAATGTTTTTTTTTTTTTTTTTTTAAAGGCTCCTAATTCCGCCCTAATCTGACACGGATTAGCGCTGTCAAATTCTTGTTTGGCCACTTCTGCATACAAGTACATCAGATTTATTCCCCCCCCCCAGAAGTCGTCCTTGCCGCCGTGCCGCAACCACCAGTCAGTCATATTAATATTCATAACTGGCGCCTAATCAGCGGCTGATTGGACTGGATTAAGTTTCCTGCTGCAGCTTCCAGCATCTGAAGCTCGACGCGCCCAACGCGCGATCGGCCGAGCCAAACACTGGTCGCGGGAGGCCAACGGGCGAGCCCCATGTGCAAAAAGCATTCCTATTGAATGGAGAATTAGCGGCGCGGCGTCTTTGTTGCGGTTAATTAGAGTGATTCACCGAGCGTGTTGACGTCAGGGCCGCCAAAGCGTGAAAGTCGAGCGCTGCTCGCGTGGCGATATTTAAAGGAGCCGTCACAAAGCAAACGGGCTTCGATCTTTGGTTGGCGCAACCAGACTTCTGTGGCACTGTACAAAAACTCAACTGCGCATACATGGTTCCTGTGGAAGGTTCCCAAAGTTCCCACGTTTGTATGAAAATGTGATTTTCGTGAGCAAATTCAACATGAAAACTAAAATCCCACACCGCGGCTGTTTTCACAAACTATGAAGAAGATTGAGCATCCAAGTCATCCTTTGGCTTGAACCTCTAAATTTTAAGTTCCCTCATTATCCGTTTTCCGATTTTTTGCATTTTCTTCCTCAAAAACTAAATAAAGGTTAGCCCTCTGTTTACAGCTTACTGCTAAAACACCTCGTTTCAACGGTTTACTGCACCTCCCACTACGTTGGCAGGTGCACATATGAGGGTGCGGTCACTAATCTGGGAGAGTTATCATTGCCCCTTGTGACGTCACTGGGGGGGCGGGGGGGGGGGGTTATTAGTTTCGGCTCACACTTTCTAGGTTTTTCTCGTCTTTGCCGAGTTCATCGACAGGATTGGCTCCGCTGCTCCATATGCAACCTTTGACCTCTTGTGGTCCTATAATGTCCCTGCTTCTGGACCCCCTGTGCAGCCACCTTCCTGCCCCTGCTTCCTCCGCTGAGTCTGTCCCATTCCCGTTGCCTCTGCTCGGCTCTTTGTCTTTCGCCTGAAGCCACACGCAGCAGAAACCTGGCAGAGTCGTATAATTATCTCATGTCCTGCAAATGGACTCGACTGTCTTTGTCAGTGGAGATAAAAAAAAAACTAAAAAAAAAAAATGAACAGTTCATTAAATCTTTTGAAAGGCCTTTGTTATGGTTTTGGAGGTGAAAATAAAAATATATATCAGTTTTTGCAACAAAAAGGGATGAATGTCACTGTGTTGCTGCTCCTTTCACTCAAACTGTTTCCTAATGATTTTTTTTTTCTTTTCTTTCTTTTTTTTTTTTGCTGTTGTTTTTTGTGTTTCTGCGTATCGACTCAGTGTGCAGATCATCTACGCCAGCCGGTCATTGCGGTCTTTCCCTAAATAGTCCCTTTTGTCTCTGACAGAAGGCTGTTTTCAAGGTCCAGAGGGACACACACACACACACACACTAAAAAAAACACATTTTGTCGCCGTGCTCCTTCCAAAGATGCGTTTCCATGGTGAGGCTGGAAGGGGAAGCATTAAGGGGGTATTGTTTGTGTGCGTGCGTGTGTGTGTGTGTGTGTGTGTGTGTGTGTGTGTGTGTGTGTGTGTGTGTGTGTGTGTGTGCAGGGGTGTGTATGAAAATGGCCAAGATGCTGAGGGCCTGTGCAGTGTGTGTGTGTGTGTGTGTGTGTGTGTGTGTGTGTGTCTGTCTGTCTGTCTGGCCGGCCTCTGAAGCAGGTTTGAGTGATATTGAATTGATTTTACGGATGCTGGAGCTGCACGCAGACCCCTCTGTCCTTAAACACGCACACACACTCACATTAAAGATTCATACACGGGCTGGCACGCATTGACGTATGCAGGCATACAGGCAGTCAGTCACACACACACACATGCAGACAGACACGCACGCAGTGTGAATTACCTCTGCGCAGTTGGCGGCATTGTTTGTTGTTGTTTTTTTGTCTGCGGAGACACGATGCGGATTTTGCGGCGCGGTCGCGAGACATTGCGGTATTTATATGCACGACACCCAGCCGCTCACTGGTTTCTAAATTTGGGCAAAGCCAACAGCGGAAGACAACAAGAGAGAGCGGAAGGCAGAGAGACGGAGCGCCGGCTGCACGGAATTCCAATCAGGTTGAAAGGAAACTCGGAGTAGTGACGCGAGAAAAGTTGACGGGAGATGGAGTTCGAACCGTCACTGACGTGTGTGTGTGTGTGTGTGTGTGTGTTTCATATGTGTGTTTGTGGCCCGGGGGTTTTGACAGCGCTTGTCCTTGCAGCGGCTGCACTTCCCCAGACAGGTCAGAGGTTCGGCAACAGCAGCGTTTTCAGGCACTTAGCAAACTGCTTGTGGTTCCTCTCAGCATCAACTGATGCACTCTGGGGCTCCGACTGCAGTCTCA
Organism: Nelusetta ayraudi; assembly: GCF_046127955.1. Taxonomy (NCBI): domain Eukaryota; kingdom Metazoa; phylum Chordata; class Actinopteri; order Tetraodontiformes; family Monacanthidae; genus Nelusetta; species Nelusetta ayraudi. The sequence goes on along the minus strand of NW_027466124.1, from coordinate 1,360,202 downwards.
GTCTGAGCCCCTGTGTGAAAATCAAAAATGCCAAATCACCTGCAGCAGCTGTCGAGAGCAACAGTAATGTCGGAGGGGATTGTTTTGTTTTGTTTTTTTGTTTTTTGTTTTTTTTTTTTTTTTACAGCAAAAGGGGAAGATACTTTTCGAAAGATAATGTCCAATTTAATTGGTCAACAATATATTTATCCTCACTTGCTTGACTAAAAAAGTGTGAGAAATGACTGTAGGCGGTGAAATGGTTGAATAATGAGGGAGTTATTCCAGTTTTGAATATGGGCACAAAAGAATCATCACCCTTGAAAGAATCAGAAATGCCCCCCCCCCCCCCAACACACACACACACACACACACACACACACACACACACACACAGGTCCACCCAGACCAAAGCCCCCAGCACGCTCACTTGCCATCCAATCATCATTCAGTCCCTCCTCTGATCCCTCACTCCACCAAAGTCTGCCCGGTAACCCGCAGGTAGCCAGCCTGCCAGCTGCGGCCCAGCCTCCGGGCTCCACATGGAGGCGCCGCATCCAATCGGCTCTCCCGTGTCCGTCCGTGCGGACGCCACACCGCCACTCATCCAGGCGGGAAACACCAGACGAGCTGTCAGGAAGCTTCTCTGAGGCGACTGGCACCTTGAAATCATTTCAGCAGACACGACCCCGGGGCAGAGTCACCTTGAACGCCGCTCAGGTCTGCGCTGGTGGACGCAAAAAAAAAAAGAAAAAAGAAAAAGCACAAATTAAATGTTTTATTTGATTCCTTAAAGCCTTTGATGTGATCTTTTTTTAAGGAGTTCATTAAAAAGAAAAAAAAAAAAAAAAAAAAACAGGACTGGCAACATTTACAGAGAATCTTTGCCTGAAAATCCCCCCAAAAAATAATTTAAGAATGAAGAGAAAAAAAACAAAGTCATCCAGACCTAAATTCCAAAGCTTTGCAAAGCAAACCAGCTTTGCATTGCGGTCAGCTAATCACTGCATAGGTAGGTGTGTCATCAGTGTCCATCTATGTCCAAATCTTTCCCAGGTCAGTGACCACACCCCCAGCCCAGCGTCAGCCCCGCCCTCGGAGACAGTTTTGCTTTGGTCCCCTTCAAGACGTTTTAGCAGGAGGCTGTAAACAGAGGGCTAAATGTGCTGATTTGTCTGCCAAACGGCCATATGGCAAGTTTAACAGTAGCAACGCGACATGTTAAATCTTGTTTTAGAATGTTTAAAGAGACGAGAGAGTCACTTTTTGTAAAAAAAAAAAAAAAAAAAAAAAATGAATACGCAAATACGATAAAAATGAAGTCATTCTTTGCACCCGACCGATTTCGTGGCATCGCGCTCGACCGCTGACAAACTCAGCCGCCAGCAGTGGGCGGTGGAGGAGGGAAGGCGCGGCGGTGAATAATGAACATGAACGCCTCTCCACACCGACTGGACGTGTTCAGCCGACGACCCGACACCTCTCGGCCCAGAGCGCCCCCCCCCCCCGGTGGCCGCTGGGTGTCTGTCGCCTATCCGGAGCGTCGTCACGCAGCAGAAACGCCCTGATCTCTGTTTGCTGCTGTTTCTTTGTGTTTGGCGTCGCTCTGCTTGCCAGCCTGCCTCACCCCTCGACCTCCACTGTGCGAGTCGCAGAGGGACACAGAGCAATTTTCTTGCGGGCGCGTGCTAGTTTTTTTTTTTTTTTTTTATCTTTCCCTCACTAGAAGTGTAAACAGCTTCCTGTGAGTCGGCCCACCGGCTGCTCCGCTCCGCTCGGCTCTCTGTCAGCACAGTGGAGATAATGTTTATTTGTGCACGCAGGCGGTGAATTCCCCTGACGGTCGCAGCGCCCCCTAGCCACTGGCTCCCCCCTCATCCACTTCCCGATCCGCCCCTCCTCCTCCTCCTCCTCCTCCTTCTCGCCCCCACCCCCACCCCCACCCACCGACTCTGCCCGCCCTCCTCCTGCGTTATCAGCGCAGACAGGCCGCCTCCCTCCAGAGCCACCTGACAGACGCCCGCGTCGATTTCACCTTGCAGAGCTCTGTCCTGCCAGCAGGGGGCCTCGCTTCTCGGTGAGGAATGTCCGTCCGATTTTTACGCTGAGGGCTCTGGGCGGAGGCGGGGGAACCAGGCTGGGAGTGGCAGAGTGAGTGAGAGGAAGTCTTGGATGGGTAAACATATTAAAGGCCCGGTTTGTGAGGATTATCACCCTCTAATGGTGAGAAAGCATATTGCAACCCTGATGTCCCACTTGGTCTCACACCTGTCTGACACTGGCTGTGATGTCACAACCACATCATTATTATTATTATCTGCTGAAAACTCAGCTGCCTCATCAGCGGTGGACCTGGTTGTGTTCATACACACGCTAACTATAAACATGCGCACGAGTGGAGTTACTTTTCCATCTGATGCCAATGTATCCCTTTAAGTGCTGCGCATTGGGCCTTTAAATGTCTCTCCGTCAGCATCAGTATGTAAAGAATGAATGGATGAAAGCAGATGCACCCTCAATTCATGGGATTTTGGTGCTCGTTACATCACAATTTATTGGGCAAATCTCCAAATATGGACATTTAAGAATGAAGTCCAAAATCACCTCGAGCAGGCTTTAAACATGAGTTTTTAATACGTATTCTTTAAGTCCGGCATCTCCGGCACCGCCTCCCCATGCGGCGCTCCCAAAAACATACATAGTAAACACGGGATGATGGACGGCCGGCCTCCGCCTGCGTCTGGAAGCAGCCGCTCCGCGTCTGCGAGATGCTTTCAATCGAACGTGCCAGGGGTCCTAAATGGGTTTTCTGGCCCGGCGTCTCCAGCTCCCCGTCCTCTCTCTCCCGCCGCCTCTCGTCCGACTATTATTAGGCCCCGGTAATGAAATGTGGAGTGTCTCGTATTGGTGCCGGGGCCTCAGCAAACTGTATTAGCGTGTAAATGGCCGGGGAGTAATGAGAAAGCACTCAGGCCAGTCGGACCGCCGGGGCACTGTTGTTTCTGTGTGTGTGTGTGTGTGTGTGTCTGTGTGTGTGTGTGTGTGTGTGTGTGTGTTTGTTTGTGTGTGACCAGCCTATATCCAATGAATGACAAGAGACCTCAGGGTGGGAGCGTTGGTGAGGATGTGGATGTTGGTGTTTCTGTCAGATGGGATTCTGGGAGAATGCGATTGGTCGCCCGGCCCATCGGCCGCTCGCTCGCTCGCTCGGTCAGCCTGACCTACAGCCTCAGATCTTTTTATCCTTAATCCGGCCTGTCTGTGGTCAATTATGCAGGCTTATTTAATGCCTTGCGGGCTGATTTCGTCCAATCAGAGGGCTTCCCTGGAGTCTCAGCTCGGCGCTCCGATGTCGTCTCCACTGAAGTCTCTGGTTTTTCTTTAACGTCCCAGACGGGGAATACCTCCTCCCTCTCTTTTTCTTTCTTTCTTTTTTTTTTTTTTTTACGTCACCCCCCTGCATAATGTATACGAACCCATCGCTCATACAAATGCCCTCTGCCGGCGGCTGTGTAATAACGGCTCGTGAGTGTGTGTGTGTGTGTGTGTGTGTGTGCGTGCGTGAGCGCAGCTGACTGATATCGTTCCATTTTCTCCGGCCCGGGGGGCCTGGAAAGCAGGCAGACACGCTCCATCCAGTAAATACTGCCTGCTTCTTTTTTTTTTCTTGTCTTTTTTTCACGGCTGGATTTCTCTCTCTCTTCTCCTCCTCACAGACTTGATGCCCAAGTCGGTGGAGAGCGTCTTCATCTTCCAGGAGGGGTGCGAGGGAGAGGCCGACGCGGCCACCCCGACTTATGACGCCATCGTGGTGGAACAGTGGACCATCATCGACGTAAGTACAGAGGCTGTGGTTTTGAGCCAGGCCAAGAAGACGAACATTGAATGTTTGATACGATACGATACAGTACAGTACGATACAGTACAGTACGATACGATACAGTACGGTACGATACAGTACAGTACGATACGATACAGTACAGTACGATACAGTACAGTACGATACGATACGATACAGTACGGTACGATACGATACAGTACGATACGATACAATACAGTACGATACGATACAGTGTGATACGATACGATACAGTACGGTACGATACAATACGGTACGATACAGTACGATACGATACAATACAATACAGTACGATACGATACAGTACGATACGATACAGTACGATACGATACAGTACGGTACGATACAATACGGTACGATACAGTACGATACGATACAGTACGATACAGTACTGTACGATACAGTACGATACAATACGATACCATACAATACAGTACGATACGATACAGTACGATACGATACAGTACGATACAGTACTGTACGATACAGTACTGTACGATACAGTACGATACGATACAATACGATACGATACAATACAATACAGTACGATACGATACAGTACGGTACGATACAGTATGATACAATACAATACAGTACGATACGATTAAGTATTAATCCCAAAACAATGGAATGAAGGAGACTGAGCATGTGTTGGAGTTTTGAGACAGGTTGTCGGTTTCATTCTCAGGAAATTTTCCCCTTAAGGTTTTGTCCATTGCACAATGCTGTTGTTTGTCGAGGCGAGGTCACAGCTGTGTGATTTTCCTTTGTGTGTCGCACTGTAACGTTTCTGAAGAGGAGCAAACCGAAAACCTTCACATTCACCTCGTCACGTCTCAGACACACCCCCAACTCCCCAACTCCCGACCGGAGTAGATGTTTTGCTGCTTAGTCAAGGTTGTGTTTTTCACCTCACCTCACCTCACCTCACCTGCTCATCGCAGCACCGCAGGAATACAACCAGCCACTGTCCAGGCTGCATTTATACCACAAATTTCTTCAGCTGGCGGCGCTGATATCAATTGCCCCCCCCCAATCCCCTCCAAACCTCCCGGTGGCCCCCATATCTTTGCGCTACCGCCGCCAACCACCTCCCCCACCCCCCACCCCCGATCCAACCAACCCGACGGCCCGGCCGTATCTCAATTTATTGGACATGTGTCGCAGCCGGCGCTCTTATCAGGAGCAAACAAGCTCTTATCTGCTGGCCGATTAGTGTCTTTCCTCAGCACAAGTTGGAAATTGATTTCTGTCTGGAGGTTGAAGGCTTTGCGGCCGTGTCATTGACTTTCATCCCCGCGTCTGCGTGAGTCTGCGTGTGTGTGTTTGTTGTCTACATGTTTGGTGTGCATGACGCTTTATGTGTGTGTGTGTGTGTGTGTGGGTCCTACATTCGAATGTCGGAAAGGTTTAGCGTGTCTGTACGTGTTTGTTGATGCTATCTCGGTAATTGAATTTGGACTTTTTCTTTTTTTTCATAGCCGTTTGATGTCCGAGCGTGAAAGGAGACTTTTGTCCTCTGTGATTGTCCAGCTGGCCTCTCATTGGCCACATGTCCCAACAAAAAGGCTCCTATAGCTTCAGCCCCCCCCGCCGACCACAAACCCCCACCTCCTCAGGCCTCTGCCCCCCCCCCCCCACCCCCACCCCCACCCCCACCTAGAGAGGAAGGCTAATTCTGTTACGGCTTAATGGATCTCAGGGCCTCCTCGGGAAAGTCAACAGCAGAGCGACAGCCGCGGCTCCTTCAGATCCAATCAGCTGCTCCGCTGGGACTTTATCACCAGCCGTCTTTCCGCTCCGGCGCTCGGCACCAGAACCCGACCCGATGCAGCTCCGTCTCGCCGCCGTGGCTGATTGGGCCGTCGATCGCGTTGCAAGCCAAGAAAATTGGAATGCAAATTATCCCCGACGCTCATTATTGTCTCGGCGCCTGGAAAATGACGGGGAGAAATATTGCAGAATATTGATTGCAGGTGGGAGGAGCCATTCTTTTTTTCTTCTTCTTCTTCTTCTGCCTCCAGAGTCTGACAGGTGTTTTGCTGTTTGAGAGGAGACGCTAGAAATCATTTATATCGTCCTAAACTGGAAATGGATTGTCAGCGCAGCCGTAAAAAGCTGAATAAAGTGTTTATTACGCCTTCTGATGGGGTTGGAATGAATCAGTAGCTTTCAGTTTTAAGACAAGAGGAGTTTTTTGAAGTGTTAAAAATAGAAAACGCTCAATCAAAACATCTGATGTGCTCTCCTGCATCTTTATTGGCCCAGTTTGTGTCTTTATTATCTGAGCCATTCATGCAGTGATGATGGGTTCCCCCCCACCCCCCGACCTCCTGAGGACTCACACCACGACCAAAGGTTCAACCCTGGTCGGCAAGAAATTTCAATGTTTTGCTCTGTGACGAGACAAAAAAACAAAGGCCGCTCCGAGTGAGACAAATGAAAAAAAAAAAAAAAAAAAACCTGATGAGTTTAACGCTGCAAAACAAATCAAACGAGAACAAAAAGACAAACTACAAGTCAGCCTGTAGAGGTGACAGCACACAACTGGCAGAAAACAGCACAACCCGTAAAAAGCTTCTCATTTTAAAACATCCTTGTGTGAGTTTCATCTGTGATATTTCTTCCTCACCTGCAGGAATCACTGACCTTTTGAAAGGTTACATAAATACAACCCTGATTCTGAAAATAATGAAAATAGAAAACCCATAAGCGAAAGAGGAAGCAGCCAACCTTGGGGCTGGCAGTACCGCCCCCCCACCCCACGCCCTCCAGAAAGCCTCCACACAGCAGAGCAGGTTCACATTTTCTTCTCTTGATGCCTCTTTACCAGCAAAACACCGCGTGACGGCTGCTGAATGTGCATCACCTGCCCGGTCCCGACCCGTCTGCCTTCTGACCTGCACAGGTTGAGCCATGAAACTCCAATTAGCAGCAGCAGCAGCTTGGAGCCTCCTGTGTCCTGCTGCTAGAATCAATAATGAGCCGCCTCGGCACTGATGCACTAAAAGCCCTGTTTCCTGTCAGGACCCGAATTTAAACCAAAGAACTTCTCCTGCGGTGAAGCCTCGGGCCGAGCAGGTACCTCCTCCGTCAGCTGCTGCTGCTACTGCTGCTGCTGCTGCTGCAGGAGAGAGGAGGTGTTTATGTGGTGTTCTGATGTAACAACGGAGCTCGAGAGTCACGCAATCATTCACATTTGTATGTTTTTTTTGTTTGGTTTAGTTTGGTTTTTTAAAAAAAGGAGTAGGAAGCTTCCCATTCTCTGATTGTCCTCAGAACTCCTCAAATATATATGTATGTATGTATGTATGTATGTATGTATGTATATGTGTGTGTTTGTGTGTATATATGTATACATATAAATATATATATGTATATATATTTACATATATATATACGTAAATATATATATATATTATACATATATATATATGTATAATTTTCTCAGAAAAAAACAAAGTTCTCAGTAAAACCTGGGAAGAGTCGTCGGTTCCGCCCTCGCTAGGATCAGAATCTGTATTTTCAGCCTCCGCTCACCTCGACTATTATCGGGCCTCGCGAGGAGCGCCATGAAGTCATTTAGCAGAGAATGAAGATCACAGTCTCATTCGCAGAGAACCCCGTGAAGAGTCAAACAAACCAGAGTGGGGGAAACGAGTCCGAGGTTCGCGTTGACGAGGAAGGAAGAGCAGAAGCGAAGTCGTAGAAAACCTCGTAAAAAACCAAAGGGCTCTTTGAAGACTCAAACACACACGCACACACCTGTGTGTGTCATACATTGTGTGTGTGTGTGTGTGTGTGGTCTGACTCTTGTAATATAGCTTGGTGCCGTCCATTCTCGTGGCCTCTTTCCGAGGGTCCTCACAAGCTCCGCCCCTCCGCGTGTCCGAGCAGCCGTGTTCTCCGTGCAGTGCGAGGGGTGAGATGGGGAGGTGACCCAGAAAGGAGGAGAGTAATTTGCGCTGTGCCTTGAAGTGTGAGATGGAGCCCTCGGTGTCGACGACGCTGAGAGATCCGTGTTGGGGGAGGAGGGTGGGGGGGGCGGGGCGGGTGGGGTGCAGGTTCGGGTCTGTAGGGCGAGAAAAAAGGAAAAAAAAGAAGAAAAAAACTACACAGACACAGCAGCTTTTTTTTCTCTCTGTAGTTCATACATTCACCAAACAGACGCTCACATCCGGTGGACAAAGCATCCAGAAGACATAATGATGAAAAATCTGGAGAATTTTGTTGTTGTTTTAAATTGAAATTATGTGAAAACCAGCCAGTGTGAGAAAAGTGCCTTTAAAGCTGTGAATTCCTTGTTATTGGGATAGTTAAAGGTTCCCACAATGCATTGGGGCCGCCTGCCGGAACCGCTTACCCCCCCCCCCCGAAAAAAAACCCCAACAGAGCCTCAGTCCAAAACAGCCCATTTAGCCCGGTGTTTACAGCCTCTTGCTAAAGCTAAACAACAACAAAAACACTGGACCTCAGGGAGACAAAAAAAAAAAAGAAGGCAGTCACGAAGGGGCGGAGCTGACACCAGGAATGGCGGGTGTGGTCGCTCGCCGGCCCTTCGTGACGTCACAAGGAGGAAGCATACCAGCACTGGTGGATGATGTTTAGTTTGTTACCTCGAGGTAAAGAAACTAAAGTATGCTGCAAAAACCTTGTTTGTGTTTTGCATGCAGTGACCAGCAGGAGGGTTAATTTAAGCGAGCGAAGACTCTTTCTGAGTCTCTGAGGTGCAGGATTTGCCCGACGGTCTGCTTCACCGCTTTAATTCATCAAACCACCAATGCGTTTATTGAGCGTGCCGAAGTTGCGCGATAAAAGCTTTGCGCCGACGTCACAGGAAGTCTAACGATGCCGCAGCTCCGCCCACCTCGGCCAAGTGCGGCTGCACTTTGCAAACTTTTCATTAAGCCGCGTTATTGATGCCGAGATGCAGTTTTCAAGCAGGGGGGGGGACGGCGGTGCGTGGGCGGCTTCACAGCGAGAGGCTGGTATTTATAGACCCTGTGAAACCATCAGAGGCTGGAGAACAGCTGCGATGTGGCCCTCGCGGTGGGAGAAGGTGTTGCTTCTGTTGTTTTTTTTTTTGCACAGACGGACACAAGCTTGTTGGGTTTTTTTTAGGGCGGGGGGGGGGGGGGGGGGGGGTTGTTGTAACGACTGTAACCAGCAACTGAAAGTAAATAGAGCTGCAAAAATTCCCACCATCTGCTCGCAGACGAGTCAGAACGTTGAGTCAAAATAGAAAAATCCAAATTAAAAGGACTTTTTTGTCCATCATTTTAAAGGTTATTATGCAAATTCGACTTCAACTTACCAACTATAAAATTAGCACAGAAATAGGAGAAGATGGTTGGCAGGTTCTACCTCTGGCTCTGGCAACCCGACTGTAGGGACCAGTGATTAACTCTCACCTTCCACCACAGGCCATTACTGAGAAATTATTTCTCAATTTAGTTTTTTGCAGCCGAGCCAGGAAGAAGAGGCTGTTTCTGGGAGCCCATCCAGCTCAGACCTCCAGGAAAATATACACCCACTGCTCCCTGTTGGAACTTTCAAAAAAAAAAAAAACAAGAAAAAGAAGAAGAAGAAGAAGAAGAAGAAGAAGAAGAAGTGATGCTCCTGCAAACAGCGTCTGGAGCAGCGTCTCGTGTCGCAACGATCGGCTGCGCACGACTCGCTGATGTGCTTCAGGTCTGTTTGTGCTCTGCTAGGCGTCGCGCTCGCTGGTCAATAAAGAGTCTGAGGAAGAAAAATGAGGCGAGCTGCTCCGGGGCGGCCGCCAGGGTCGGCACTCCAACTTCTGTCTCCGAAGGTCAGAAAACAGCTGATCGTTTTTCTTCCTGCGACGCTTTCACAATAATTACCCAGCAGGCTCTGCTGTAGAGCAGCTCCAGGACGCGGGCAGGAAGTGGGTGGAAACTGGCGTCCAGTGGAAGAAGCAGCGGCGGCCTGAAGTGCTTCTGGGCTTTTCCCACATTTCTTTATTAGTTTTTTTTCAGGGCGGAGGCTTTAAAAAAGAGCAGCTAACTAGGAGCGCGACCCTTACTGCTCGATGCATGTTGTTATGTATATGAGAACTGATTATTTAGCGCTCTGTTTGCAAACCTCCTGCTAAAGCTGATGCTCTGCCCTTCTTCAAGCTTAGAAGAGGCCACAAGCAAGCTTGTGTCAAAGGGCGGAGCCAACACCAGGCTGGGGGTGCGCTCACTCAGTGCCCTCTGTGACATCACAAAGGGCCGATTTCCTGACCGGTGTCTTAGCACACACTTTGGCTGCAAATTCCCTGACAAGCTGTTAAAATGAAACATTGCTCGAGTGAAGTTTGCTTCATCTGAATGATGGCTTTGAAAATGTAACCCCCCCCTTATTCATACACAACACCGTCTTCCATCCTCGATGTCGTTAACCTGTTTACCAAACACAGCCGTGCTAATCTGCGCCCCGGCGATGGAAGCGGCCGCCACCGCCGCTTTAATTAGACTCTGACGGAGAGCCGCGTGATAAACTCTCTGTTCTCGTGCAGTTAATCAGAACAGAGCGTGAACAGAAAACCGCGGCGCTCTCGAGTTCCTGTCCGACGTCGACGTCTCTCGTGTCGATACTGGAGACCAGCGAGCACCAGTGTGGCAGTCTGGGATTTATGTAAAACACCAGAGCTGCTTTGAGAGTGTGTGTGTGTGTGTGTGTGTGTGTGTGTGTGTGTGTGTGTGTGTCCTGACAGGTGCGCGCTAAACTTAACCAACGTTTTTCATTTACTTTGAATGAATTGCAGCCATTACATTCATTTCCTCCTCTCCGACTGGTCGTGGTGTCACGCCAGCTGCAGCTCATTAAAAGGCCGCAGTATTTTAAATGTTTGCCTCAAACAGTGCGGCTGAATAGCAAACGACGTGTTTGTCCAGGACTTAGCGCGTTGACACACGCTTGTCATGAATAATGATGGTTGACGTGCTATGTACATAAGTGTGTGGCGAGTGGCGAGATTGTTTCTTCTCCTTCTTCTTCTGTTTCTTCTTCTTCTTCTTCTTCTTCTGTTTCTTCTTCTTCTGTTTCTTCTTCTTCTTCTGTTTCCTCTTCTTCTTCTGTTTCCTCTTCTTCTGTTTCTTCTTCTTCTGTTTCTTCTTCTTCTTCTTCTTCTTCTGTTTCTTCTTCTTCTTCTGTTTCCTCTTCTTCTTCTGTTTCCTCTTCTTCTGTTTCTTCTTCTTCTGTTTCTTCTTCTTCTGTTTCTTCTTCTGTTTCTTCTTCTGTTTCTTCTTCTTCTGTTTCTTCTTCTTCTTCTTCTTCCTCTTCTTCGCCACTCATTCATATGTACTCTTCTTCTTCCTCTTCTTCTTCCGTCTGCAGGGTCTGCAGGTGAAGGCCGACTACATCCCGCTGCTTCAGTCCTTGGCCACCTTCGGCTGGAGGCTCACCTGCGTGCTGCCGACCCCCGTCATCAAGACCAACAGGTAAACAACCCAGCCGAGGCTCCGCTCATCTGAGACTTCCACCGCCCCCTCTTGGCCAAGCGTAGGTATAGCATGCGGCCACGGGCGCAGGGCTGCTTGTCTGCTTCAATCAGCGCTGAGGGAATAAATGCGGAATAGCCTGATTGCTTGTCACCTGCAGCAATTAGACATTGATTTGTGAATTGATTGCAACGTGATTAGTCGGTTAGCGAGCACTCTCGTCATGACCTCTGCACAACGCACACAAAAGAGGAGGCAATTAAATGGGAATTATGAGCAGAACAAAAACAAAAGTTGGGAGTTGTGGAGACCAAAATTATTTATTCAGCCAGTTATTTATTTTTTTTTTATGAGGCGGACTTAAAAAAACAATGTTAGAAAGCCAAAGGTCTGCAATTGTCTCCAAGTTTGTGTTTGTTAAAGATTATTACTTTTTCATTGTGTACATTAAAATTACAATATATATGCATTACGTAACTCCATTGAATTGAGTGCAGCAATTTTGAGATACTGTCACAACATCACTGACCACCACCAGAAATATTTCAAACTTGAATAATATTATAAGTTTTGGAAGATTGATGCTCGAGTCAATTCATTCAGGCTTTACTTTGAATTTTAGTCCAGCATAGTTTTAATTCTGCACAGCCGATGAATTATTCAAAAAAAAAAAAAAAAAGCTGCTGCGATATCCCAAAAGTGCCTCGTCACCGGCGCAAGGAACAAAACTTTTTTTTTTTTTCCTTTTATTTAAACGTCTTTGAGGGAGGAACCGCCTGTTGGCCTCTGGGAGTGTGTGTGTGTGTGTGTGTGTGTGTGGGAGTCTCTTTCTCCAAGATAACACGAGGTGTGTTTGTTTTCATGGCCTGACGAACGCTCTGCGAATTACTGCTGCGTGCTAAAGAATGCAAGCGCTCAGATTTTTATCTCTATTTGCACATTAATCTTTAAAAAGCTCGGCGGCTGCAGCCAAGGCCGAGCGTCTCAGCGGCTCTGCAGGGAGAAACTTCCTCCCTGAGAGAAGCTGAAAGCCGAGTCGTCGCGATTTAAAAAAAACAAACAAAAAACAAAAAAAACCCACACTAACTTGTCACCGGAGCAGAAAACCGACTGTACGGCGGCACACTTTGTCTGTTCCAGTTATTGTTCAAAGCTACATGACGGCCGGCTGGGTTTGGGTTTTTTTTTTTTGTTTTGTTTTGGTTTTTTTTATTCCGGAAGATGTTGTTCCAAATCCGTTCCAGTTCGGGCTGAGCTCGGAGCGGAGCAGCGGCTTCGGCTGTCGCCACAAAATCTCTTCACGGAAATGTAACGGTGGCTCGGCTAAGCCGGCCGCGCTGACTCATCGCTGGCGGCGGCGGCGGCGGCGGCACATCCGCTTACGGTCAGAAGGCTTGGCGAGCTGCTCAGCCACCACGAAGACGTGACAAGAGAATCTGACGAAGAAGTGCAACCGGCAAAGAGTTTGGCTCCGGTTTTTGGCTGGCGGAGGCAACCAGAGGGAACGACTCCGAGTGGATTCCAGGTTTCCTGCTTTTTTGGGGGGGGGTTTTAAAAGAAAAATCCATATATACGGTATATATATATAAATATATATATATATATATATATTTATATATATATATATTTCTAACTCTGCCAAGCTGCAGGATGTCCCTAGATGTGATGCGGTCCGAGCCAATCAGCCTTCCTTGTGGGCAAACGGTTACAAGCAGGGTTCTGGATAGGTTCCACTGTATCCCCACTGTATCCTACATTTCTGATTTCATGAGCCTCTGGTGGTCGGCACAACGACCACATTTGGAATTTCAAGTCAGAGGAACCTTGGCAACCTCAGCTTCCCAAACCATTGCTGCTTTCCACATGATAAATGATGAGTGAAATTTATTGCTCAGTTTCCTGAACATTATTGTTAGCACGCTTTCATATATTTCATACTTGACACATGCGTATATGAGCTAACGATGCTAACGGCAACGCGAGACAAGCCCAGTTTTCTTTTCCCATCTTTCATATGGAACATTTTCAACTTCCCTGAGTTGGTGAGGTGAACAGAACAAAAAAAAAAAGATTTCTGGCCAATACAGGAAGTTGCTGGTGGCGTGTAAACAGCGTGTAAACAGCGTGTGTGTCAACGCGGTGGCGGTGCCGCCGGCGGTCGGTTTGTTTAGAGCCGGTTCAACATTTCCTTGAAGAAGAGCAAAGAACTGACGGACGGCACCAAAGGAATCTTCCCCAGTGCTGACTGGCTTTGGACGCAGCTGAACCAAACCCCCTCCACACCTCTGATAGGTGTCGCCCGGCACTGTTACCAGGTCACCAAGGTGGAAGCCGAGGAATCCGATCCGACCGCTCTGGATGTGAAAGAGCCGGTAAATGGTTCTGTTATTTGCTTTTGAAGGAGGCTCCCGTGTGCAGGTGTGTTTTTTCAAGGATCTTTCCAAGATGGACGTGTGGAAATAAACGTGTGAAGTCGCCATTTGATCCGCTGTGTCAGTTTCCCAGCTTTAATTCAGTCAGATGGATCTCTCGTCGTGCCCTCCCGGATCCCGTTTCAAAGAGGAAGAAACGCAACGGCGCCACGCTTGAAGCGGCGCCACGCCCACGCTCTCTGTCTTTTCTGTTTGTGTTTCCGAACACCCCATGTGAAATGATCCTCGCCGCCCGGATGAAGTGCGAGCGTTTCCCTCAGCGTGTGACTGATGTCCGGCCGAGCCGCTGGTTAACCCCCCCCTCCGTCCTCCGTCCTCCGTCCTCCGCTCGCCGTACGCTCCCGGCTCGCAACACAACGCAACATATCACAACAGCGCAACATGGCTAATTAATCAGAGTCGGCCCAGATACAGAGGGAGGCGGCTCCTCCCCCTTTTTCCCCTCCCCCGCCCTCCGCCCTCCGGCGACATTTTGCACGGAGTAATAAATAAGGCTTGATGATCCATTTCGGATTAGCGAGACTCATTACGCCTGTTTTTGAGCCGGCGACTCCTCGGCTTTAAGTAGCGTGTTTGCAAAAGCGTTGTCATCATCATCATTTATTTATTTATTATTTATTTGTGTCGTCTGAGGGCCTTTTTTTTTTTCCCCCTCCAGACACTTCATCCGGAGAGGAGGAGGAAGAGGAGGGGCCGGATCGGTGTCGGCGATCTCGGCACCGCCTGAAATTTATGCTAACTGCTGCTCGGTGGCTAATTCCTGCATTTGTCTCGAAGCGCTCGCGCTCACGTTCGCCGCGTTCAAATTAATGCGGACGGTAATCACATTCTTGCGCCATTAAAGGCGGAATACATGCGGGATCACTGGGATTAGCTGTGAAACAGGGGAACACAGAGTTGTTGGGGTGAATCAGACCAGGGGTGCAGACACTTTTTCAACTTGCGAGCCACTTACAAAATGACCAAGTCAAAAAGATCCACCGACTATAAAAGTGGAAAACATATCTATATATATATATATATATATATATAGATATAGATATAGATATATAGATATATAGTCAACTGGTAGATAGATAGATAGATAGATAGAATTAAATGGGTCAACATGTTCCCATGTGCATGTATTCTTATAATTGCCCAGCAAACTCCTGGTTTATGAGTGCCTGCTCTTTTCGTCTTTGTCAGCACGTAGGTTCGGGGTTATTGGTGTGTGTGTGTGTGTGTGTGTGTGTGTGTGTGTGTGTGTGTGTGCGTGTGTAAGAAACACAGACGTTTTGCTAGCTGCTTCTCCCATGCGCTGCGGCGCGCTCTGAAAGGCCTTCTCTCCGAGCGAGACGTCTCTTGCGCCGACTCCATTGGTTCACGCGAGGATCGCGAGATCGCGCGACAACCCAGCTAGTTTTGCGTGTTTTTAAAGAAAACAACAGTGAAACTGTTTGCCCGGTCCCAACTGTGTTTCAAGTGGCGCTGTGGGTAAACAGAAAGAAAAAAAAAAACAACACCTGAATTGTCTCGTTTCATCGCGATCGACCCAAGCTACCTTCGCGATCGACGCACTGGGCACCCCTGCAATAGATCGTTACCGCAGGGGGGTTAATGGTCGGGGACTGGGCGGCGGCGGCAGCTGAATGTTTCACTGAGTCATTTTGTTTCACCAGCCTGTTTCCATCCAACAGTGTTTGCGAAGAGACAAAAGAAAAAAAAAATGTTGAAAACCGACCTTTGCCAAAAAAAATTTTGCGGAAACGCAACCAGAAACCGGCCTTTATTATTACATTTCAGATTGTAAAGGTTGTGAAAACGAGTAGGACTGTTGTGCAGCAACGTGCAACAACAAAAGTGTGAATTTCGTGTCAGAAAGTGGGAGGGACCTGCACAACACCTTGAGTTGAGAAGTGTCTTTGCGGAGTGCACCACCTCGGTGACGTGTGGCAGCTTCCGTCCGGATGTTCACTTTAAACAATGATTTGGCCGTCGTCGTGTAAAGCAGGAAGTCTCTGAGAAAAGAAAGAGAAGAAAATGAGTCGGGACGTTTATCTCGAAACCTTGTTTCAGTTCCAGCCTCTTTGTGCAGTCTTTTTGCTTGCTCTTTCCCTGGGTGACGCCACCTGCAGGGTACATTCAGCAAGTCTAATTGACGTAAGCTATTGCTCGTTCTGAGGCATAATAGCCCCGACTGACAGGAGGGAGAAGGTTCCGTCCAGGTCTGTCATTTTCCAAGCCATCCACTTCTCTCCAGCTTAATGGAGCCGGGCTTTTTCTCTTCCTCTTGTTGCCTTGGAGCTCGAAGGGTTCCTTTTCTTCAGCTCTTAGTTGCCAGAAAGCCATCCCGCGCTTTTGACAGCCTGGAAAATAATGTGCGGAGGGGGGAAAAAAAAAAAAAAACTGGAGGTAATGGAGGGAAAGAAGGAGAAGAGTTGCGGAGGCTTTGGGTGGTTTCAGCCAGTAAAGCCGTCTTGAGTCTGCGAGTCATTCCATGTCGACGAAAGAAGAAGATTTGTTGCAGCTTTTAGAGTTTGGCGGTGCCGTAAAGCTGCCGTCTTTGTCCTGGTGTGTTTTACTGAGAGTGTGTGTGTGTGTGTGTGTGTGTGTGTGTGTGTGTGTAGAGGCGGCTTAACTCCGGGCCGCATCTAACCTTTGTGCCGGAGTTATTGAACCCGAGTCAGATAACAGCAGAGGGCGCCGCAGGTCCGCCTTCTGGCACCGCCATCCAATAACAGGAGAGGAGATAACAAAAACAAAAAAAGAGAGACGATAAAGCAGAAACAAATGATAAAATAAAAAAAAATATATCAACAACCTGAGGCAACCTGGAGAAAGGGGGCGGAGCCCGCCGGGCCAACCAGCTCGCCGGACTCTGAGACAGGACAGCGAAGTCCAACTCCTCAATGTGCACTTCCTGCCCTCCATTAATCTGTCAGCTGGTGCAGATTATCCCCTGCGGGACGCGGGAGTGTGACATGTTCAGGGAACGGGGGATTAGCGTTTGGGATGAGAGAAACGGAAGATGTTTCCCGACTTTGACATTCTGGCAAAAAAAAAAAAGCAAAAAAAAAAATCTGCCTGGTTGCGTGACAAAGTGCGGTTTCCGCGGAGGCGACGCCATCGCACGGCGGCTTAGAGGATCACAAGTCTGGGGCTTCGTGAGTCGGAGGAGGAGTCGCTCTGCGCGTCCAAACGCCCCATGAATTAAACATCCGCATCTTAAAATTCTGCCGCAATTTTTCGCCGAACAAAGGAAAATGATGAATTATGAAGAAAAAACTGTCAGTGTTTGTTGTAACGCTGTCTGGGAATCTTTAAATATTTTAAAGCAAGTGGAGAGAAGGAGCTGGTTTAAATACTGTGTATCCACCTTGTTATATTTTATCAGGTTTTTTTTTTTGTTTTTTTTTTAATAATCCAGCAGCAGGTTCCCACCGTGTGCTCTGATTGGACCGGAGGTTTTCCCGGAGCGCTGACAACACAGCGTGACATCGACATCTCTCCTCTTATTGATATAAGGAAGCTGGAAGCTCCATCGAACATTTTTGAAATGACCTTTAAATAATAACATTTACCTAACATTTGCTTCATTAAAAACAACATGAGTGTTTTCAAGTGAATTTCATGCAAGTCAACGAGACAGCATGGCGCAATATAGCTACCAGAGCTATAAAGGAATATATAAGAATCATGGCCGCGTCAATTCAACAATTAAAGAACATAAAAATGACGGCGTTATTCGTTTATACTCTTGACAACACGGAACATTTGCACGAGTTTCCGACAAATACAGATTACAGAGACGCGCTGGGTGAAGTCGGAGCGCTAGTTGGGCTGACAAGTTGCCTGTGCTAGCAACAAACGTGATGGGATGACAATGATAACACCGCCTTGCTAAGCTTTGGTGGATGGGAAATTTACATTTCAAGAACAGTGGTTGGCAGCATACTTGCGCTGGGCTGCGATGCTGATGTATCAGAGGTTGTTGAACACATGTGTGTGAGTCAGGACACAGTGGTCTCAGACGTGCTGTTCTGTTGACATTGGTTCATCCAGCAGAACTTTGTTCTTCTCTTCTTTTCTTCTCTTCCCACCAGCGACGGGAGTTTGTCCACCAAGCAGATAGTTTTCCTGCAGCGGCCCATCCTGGGTCGGAAGAGGAGAGAGTCCAAGGTACGTTAACCCCCCACCCCCCGACCCCCTCCCCCGTTGAACCTCCGCCTCTGCTTTCAAGGAGCCGAAACACAAATGTTGACTCTGCTCTGTCGGAGTTCTCCAACATTCCTCGTCCTCCTCCTGCGCTGCAGACTGACCTGTGTTTGTTGGCTTTTTGCCGGCTCTCTCGCGTTCTCCAGGTCAGCCTGGGCTGGTGTGCATAACCTCCAGGATTCGACCTCTGTCCGCGTCAGGAATGAAGCCGCTTGACTCTGTCTGTGACCCCGAATCCAAGCTGCACAAATTAAAAGGGGCCCAGAGACTCTGTGGGAATTCCTGCACTCACGGGATTGTGCTGCTTATTTCTTCTCAGACTATCAGAGATGTTTGGTTTATCCGGCTGCTGCGTCCCACCCTGAAAGAAATTGTTCAAGTCTTAAAATGCCTCATTTTTGCCCACTTTGTGAGGTCAGACTTCAGGCCTCGGGGGGGGGGGGCCGACAACATGCACAATGCCCCCTACTCAACTCCCTCACCACGCCCAACAAAAAACGCCTCAATTTCCTCTCTGCCGGCAGTGAGAATCGTGTGAATTAGCGAGTCATCCCCCCGCTATATTATTTTATGAATCAAGTTTGTGTGCGTGCCGCATTACGCCCATAAGCATGTCTGAGGACTTTATGACGCATGACGGCAACTTTGCTCATGTGAACCTCCCAAAAAAAAAAGTGTGTTTTTTTTTTCCCCCCCAGAAATTGATCTTCAAGCCCCGAGGCAAGTCCAGCAAGAGCTGCAGCAAGGACCCTGAGAAGGGCAACAAGAACAAGAAGAAGAGGAGTAAAGTGGAGAAGGCGGCCGAGGATCCCAGGATTCACGGCGGCGAGAAGGAGGCCGAACGGGACGGAAAGACGAGTCGGGGCGAGAAAACCAACGCCTCTGACGCAGAGGAGGCGGCGGAGGCAGACGGCGGGAAGTCAGAGGGGAAGGAAGAGCAGCGCAGCGATGAAGCAAAGATGGACGGCGGGGTCGAGCTCAGCAGAGACGACGCTGAGGAGACAGCGGGAGGGGACGGTGCAGACACAGAGGAAGAAAATGGCAGGGAAGAAGAGAAGGAGGCAGCACCGTTAGCAGAGGATGGAGAGGCATCGGCGACGGAAACCGTGGCTACGGTCGAATCGCAGAACAAGACCAAAGAAGAGGAGGAGGAGGTGGGGGAGGAGGAAGGGGGCGTGGCCCAGACGGTGGTTGAGAACGGCATCGGGACGGACGACGAGGACGAGGCGGAGAGCCCAAAGGTGGTCGCCAAGAAGAAGCAACGCCCAGAGGAAACTCTGGAGTAGCCCCGCCCCCTGCCTCCCTCCCCACCAGGAAGTCCATGTGGAGGTCTCCGGCCCCGCCCTACCTCTCAACCCCTCGCCCCCCCCCCGTTTTAGGAAGAGCGTCGGTTCCCCGACCTGAGGTAGAACCATGGTCCCGCCTCCTGCCGCAGCAACGCAACGGGACTTCGTGTAACCGCAGACGTCGACTCCACTGTATAACCACACGTACTGAATGTATATATCCAAAATAAAAGTAATTTTAAAGAAGGCAGGTGACCAGGAGGTCAGTGCAGGATAGTCGGAAGGGACACACTGGATTAGCAGGAGTTGGGATAGTTCTGTAAATCAGATCAGGGAAGGAGGAAATCCCAAATTCACTGAGGTCTGGATCAGTGAAGTCTGGATCAGTGAAGCCAGGATCAGTGAAGCCAGGATCAGTGAAGTCTGGATCAGTGAAGCCTGGATCAGTGAAGCCTGGATCAGTGAAGTCTGGATCAGTGAGGTCAGCATCAGTGAGGTCTGGATCGGTGATCAAGAGCTTAGAACAACAATCCAGTTTATAAAATGCTGAATGAGTTGACCTAAGTCGTTAAATCGAGGCTGCAACCAAAACATGCTATTGTAATGAGGGAGGTTCGGAGGATATGGAAGTGACTGAAGCCTTGTTCACTCGCACCAGGGTGTTTTTGTTTTGTTTTGTTTTGTTTTGTTTTTTAACTCTAATCTGTTTTGGCTTTTCAACAACTCCACTTTTCTGCCCCCCCCCCCGCCCCCCCTCCATGGTTGTACTTGCAGAACTTCTACAGAGAGGCGTCGCATGGCAATTTCATATTTTTACCAACTTTGTTGCGTCATTTCCTCTTTTCTTCGGGCCACCTGATTGGCCGAGGTGTCCTTAGCGTTCCCATTTTTATATCGCCACCTCTTGGTCTGGGGTGCTCATGACGTCACCTCAAAGTCTGCATTTATGTTTGGAGATCTTTTTTTTTTTTTAAAAGACACACTGACTCCAGAAGCCCAGAAAAATGCAGATGTTTTCACACCCATGCACCTGTGGACAAGGCCTGACGCTGGCTAATGTCGTTAAATAGAGGCCGCAACCAACACATGCTTACTATTGTTTGCTCGATGGCACATCGCCACCACATGCGAGCCTCATGCCATCTCGCTTGCTGATGCGACCAGGCCTTAAAAAGAGTCAGAAGTGACCTGTAAATGTCATTACAGTGTCACTTTTAGCACCTGATCTTAGCAATAGACGGACACGAGTGTTTGTTGTACCGTTTAAAAAGGTCTCAGCTGACCTTTGAGGAAAAGTTTGAAAAGAATTTCCAGAATGTCGTCACAGATTCCGCCCCGGTGTGTTTTCAAAGCGTGCTGCTTACCTGACCGCAGAGTTTTTTTTTTTTGTTTGTTTTGTTTTTTTAAACACCCTTCCCAGTTTGTGCGAAATCAGCTGCACAAGGAGTCCAGGAAGCAGAATCCTGACAGGAGAACGCTCCTCTTCGTCCCACGTGGCCGGCAGCATAATGGCAGCCTAGGCTCAGAAACAACTGACTGTATTAGCCTTTGTTCCGTGCCACGAGTCGCTAGCCGGCGCAGGGGGTGGGAGGGAGGAGTCGGCGAGCGGCAGCAGAGGTGGTGGCGACGGGAAAGACGTTTGTTGCGACAGGCAATCCGGAGCGAACGAATGAAGAGGTAATTGTTTACGCCGAGCTCGGAGCCGTCAAAGTGCTTCAAAAGAGAGCTGATAATCACTCTCACCTAGCATACAGAATGTTCTGTGAGTCCCAGCCAAGTCCGATAACGATGTGATAATATTGTTTTTTTGGTTCGTTTTTTCACGGCAGAACTCAGATTTCATGTGCGCCCCGTTTGTTGTTTTAAACATGGAGGAGTTTGGATTTATCCCCCCCGCACAGGGCTAAAAAAACCGCTCCAATTTCCTCCCCGGCCCCGCCCCCTGTCAGAAACCCCCTCCGAGACTGAAATTGCAGACGGCGGAGAAGAAGAAATCGAGACAAATAGAAGCGGCGCAGTCGGGGCCGACGGGAGGAGAACGCGGCGCATTAGCTGCCTGGAAATAAAAGGAATGAATTGGCTCATTTGAAGCAATGGCTGTTTGCATCTCGCGTTTTTATCGCCCAGATTTCCTTTATTTATTTCACCTCCATTCTCTTTAAGCACCTCTTAGGGCGCGCCGTTCCTTACGGTGGGCCGCCGCTAGCGAGCCGTTGCGCAGCCGCCACATGGTTTATAAGGTGTGGGAGTGGGGGCGGGGGGGGCAGAGAGGGAGGGAAGGCGGCGGCGCTGCCGGCGGCGGCCGTGCCGGCGGCGCTGCGCTCTCATTAGCTCGCTAATGGATTTTATCAGTGGGGTTTCTGACAGGAATCGCGCATTTGTAATGGAGGTCATTTAGGGGAAGGGTGAGGGAGGGGAGGGGAGGCGAGGTGAGGGGGGGGGGTGGCATAGTTCACAGCGGGCAAAATACACCTGCGCACGGGAAACTAACTGCAGCATTTATCGCCGAAGGCGTCCGTTAGCACTGAGTTAGCAAAGCAAGCCTAAGACAGGCTGGCATATTGACATTTGAGAACATAAAGCCGTTGGCTGCCGCTGCTTTAACAAGGTCAGAAATCCGTCATCATCTGGATCTTTTGATAAAAAAAAAATATATAGATATATATTCTACCTTGTTTCCAAGTCATGCGTGGCGGATGCTTCTTTCAGATTTAAAAAAAAGTCTGGCTGATCCATCTGCTCAAACAGCTTCCTACTGCACAGGATTCTGTCACCAATCAGCTTCTTTTTCAAGTTGTGACAATAGCAGGAAGCAGCCGCTGCTGGCTGCCCTGAGTGAAGAAGAAGAAAAGAAAAGAAAAAAACAAACAGGATAGGCGGGAGCATTGCAGCTGCTAAAGAGATTAGCACGGATGCTGCAGTCGCCACGACTGTTTCAACAGAACTTGGCGGCATTTGTACCTTAAAATGATATCAACATCAGCACTGAAGGCTTTTCTCTGTGGAAATGTGTTCCCCGCTCGAGGCGAGAGATTATTAGCGCGGCACACGCAGCTAGCCACGGGGCACTGATGCGTAGCTAATGTCCCTCGCACTCTGAAGCTAGCAGTAAGAGGTCTGATTTGTCCGCTCGAATGTGACAGAGAGACGTTTCGGTCCTGTCACCTTCCAAGTGTTGCCTCTGCGGTCCGATCGCTTTCTACGAGCTATTTTACGCATTAAAGATTTTTTTTTTTTTTTTTTTTTTTTTTTTTTATATCCAAAGGATGTAGGTAACTGCGGGGTTAGCAAAATCCTTCAGTCACAGGAAACAGGAAGTGTGATTCTGCTCTACCGAGCCTCCTCCTCGACGAATCCACCCGCCGCTGAGATTTTACTTTGATGTAAACAAAATAAAAAGGTGTTTGTTTTTTTTTGTCTGTAAAGTTAGAATATATTGAAAGAAGAAAATAAACGGTTTAAAAAGTTAAAAAAATAAAATAAATAAATTAAAAAAAAAAATACTGTGACCAGCTTAGCCTTACTATTCTAAAGTGTGCACAGCCCACAATCTGCTTCTAGAGACGTCTGTGAGGGGCTCGGCAGTGATCCCAGTCTTGTATGTTTGTTCTAGTCCAGAAGAACTTTCGCTGCAGTCGCTGTCGGTATTTTTCAAGCTGTCGTTTCCCGCTTTCAGAATCAAGGAGATTAAAAAAAAAAACATATATTTTTTCTGATTTATTTTGTGGGAGGGGAGTTTAGGGGGGGGAATGTGTTGTGTTTTTTTAACCGTTGTGACTGTTCTGAGAGATTTTTTGCGACGACTCGTTGTTGCCTCTACTGTTCCGCATCAGCTTGCGTTAAAAAACAAAAAAAAAACAAAAACAAAAACACAAAACTCACACAAAACAATGTTTTTCTGACTGACGCTTCGAGCTACCTCCCGACGATTGTTGTTGGTTCTTAACCTGCGGGGGGCGAGGGGGGAGGGGACGGACGTAACCGCCCCTCCCTTCCCCCGACCCACGAGGTCATCGCTAATGGCAGACAGGTCAACCAGAGTGGATTTCTGGATTCTTTTTTTTTATCATTATTATTTTTTTTTTTTTTGCTTGTTTTGTGGTTGTTGCTGTTTTGTTTTTTTCCTCCACAGCTACAAAGGCGTTCTCGCGAGCACTCGACAAATAACCACTATATTGAACGGAGAGATGAAGTCCTATCATTAGCATTTCCTCATGATATTTCTCCCCCCCCCCCCCTTTTCTCTTTGTCACTCCTTTCCGGCTCTCGGCTGCCGGAGCTTTAATAAGCACTTATTGTGTTCCGGAGATTTTCCACGCCGCCTCCTGCAGTCGCAGCGCAACGACTCGCCTGTCACGTTCGCCCGCTATTGTCAGAACGTGTGAGGAAAAGAAAGAAAGAAAGAAAGAAAGAAATGAAAGAAGAAAGGAAGGAAGGAGAAAAAAAAAAAGCTTGGCATTAGAAGGCGCCTGCTGATCGCGGCTGACGAGACCGTTCTGAATGTTTGAGGCTGCAGTCGTCGACTCATTCTTATTGTGTTTTGTCAGATTTAATCGATTCCTCGCCCGGCGCCAACATAAACTGTCATCTGCTCATGAGTTTATTTTGAAAATCGCCCCCGTCCGTCCCTCTTGCCCAATCTCTTTGCGCCGCTCTGAATCTCAAACTGTGACAGTTGGTCCCTGGTGGCGCCCGGTGGAAACTGACGAATCAGACAACGGCGCTGTGCGCGTCGTCCATTCAGATGAGAGGGAAAGTTCAAAGGTCCCGCGCAAGGGAAGCTCCTGCTCGCCATTTCAGCCCGCAGCCTGCCTGTCAGTCAACCGCCGTCCGTTACACTGCCAGAGTGAGTTGCACCGACTGTGCCCCTCCTCCAAGCACGGTGCATCGTTTTTAGCAGGAGGCTGCAAACAGAGGGCTAAACGCTAGGTTATTTTTAGCCGCAGACCCGGAGTATGACTGAGTAATTCATTCATTCGTCTTAGTTTTTTCCACTTTTAACCTTAAGCCGCAGTATTATGGAACCTTTAGGCGTTAAGTTTTCATTCATTTAAGGTAACCCCGCCCCTATTTACCCCCGATAAGGGCTCACCCGTGGACGCAGCAGGGCATCGTGGGTAATTTCTTTCAGTCTGGTGTCGCTAAAAAAAAAAAAAAAAAAGCCGCAGGGAAATAAAAGCTTCATCAGCTCAATGATGCTGAACGGCATTTAATGTCGCTGTCGTCGTCGGTGGCACCAACAGAGCGGCGACGGTGGACTAATGTTTGACTTCAAGATGTGATTTTGTTTGTTTGTTTGTTTGTGTCGGGGGGGGGGGGGAGAAAAAAATGTCGGCACCATTGGTCCCTGAGCCTCGGCCGTGGACGCCGGTGCCGTCGCTTCCTGCCTGCGACGCTTGCTTTGCTGTGTGGTGAAGAGCCGAGCCGCCGAGTGCAGGAGGCTGATCCCGGTGCAGCCTGCTGCCGTCCTGGTGGGGGGGGGGAGGGGTTTCTTCCCCACTTGTCATGTTTTTCTTGCTCACAGCCTGTGGAAAAAAAAAATAAGCGTACTCCTTTTTTTGTTGTTTCGTCTCTGATGTTTGCTGTTTTGTTTTTCTTTTCTTTTCATTTGTTCTCTGTTGGGTTTTTTTTTTCCCCGAGTCCCCTGCCGCTGCCGCCCTGAATGTTCAGTTATCTCTGGTCGTGTGCTGATGTCGCTCGCAGAGCCGCGTTCGCTGTCCAGGACGGAAAAGATTTCCTGTGTGGCCACGTTCCTATTGTTCATGACATCTGTACAATTTGTATATTATAAAATGATTTATATTTAATGTGCACACGTGTCCTCACTTCTTTGCCGTCTGTGTGACTTCTCGCAAGCGTTGTTTATTGGCACAATTTCAGACAAGTCAACAATACAGCAAATAACATTCAGGGGAATTTTTATTGGTAAACGGTACAATTATTGTAATGAGAATTCTAATTGTTATTAAGCTTGTGAGGCAGTTATTGCCGAGGTTTCAAGTCTCACACGTCCGTCTTGCCGAGCTCTGATCTGAAGTGTTAAGAAAAGAAAACACGAGAGTGACTGCTAGCCTAGCCTCGCTGCTACAGACATTAGCCAACACCAGGGGTGTCAAACTCATTTTGGTTCTCGGGCCACTTGGAGGAAAATCTATTCCCAAGCGGGCCGGAGCGGCAAAAATCACGGTCTGGCGATAATAACGCAAAAATAACGACAACTTCCAGTTGTTTTCTTTGTTTTACTTTGTCCGTGTTCTTTGAGCACTCTGCACTCTGCACCAGTGCTGCCAACTCCTCAGTAAGGAAAGTCGCTATTGGCTGTCCTGAAAGTCGCTCAAAGTCGCCAAATGACCTCATCGTCTAATTTGCACAATTGACAATTTGCACTTTGTCACCTGGAAAAGTCGCTAGAGTTGTCGCTAGTCGCTTTTGACAAAAAATAAAAGTCGCTATGGGGAGAATAGAATAGCGACTTTTTGGGGGGAAGAAAGTCGCCAAGTTGGCAACACTGCTCTGCATCAGCTTTGTCTGTTTCCACAGAGACATTGTGGGGCAATGAGGGCAGCCAATAGGAGGCGTGAGGGGACGATTTGCTCAGCCTCAGTATTGAGTTTGTTTGCGAAGCAGAAACGATATTGCGACGCCAAGTGGACACATTGAGAACGGCACTTTCTTTCATTGAAAAATTGCAGTTTTTATATTTTGCAAAATCATCTCGCGGGCCGGGAAAAAAACCCGTTAGTGGGCCTGATCCGGCCCACGGGCCGTATGTTTGACACCGCTGGCCTACACGTTCCTGTTTTTCCAGCCTTGGACAGCCAACTCCGCCTACCAATCAAACGCCTCAAGCTTGCAGCTAAGTAGCTCAGCGATCAATAAAAACAAGAATGTGTCCATGCTACAGTGAGTCATCCGGACGGCCTGCACGTTCTTTCTTTACTTTACAAATGCTTCCCCATTCAGCTGATTCCAGGTTGGAGGTATAAAATGAATCCAGAAGACTCTGCTTTGTAGAAGGAACAAAAGATGAGTGAATTTAAATGTCTGCGTTGGTGTCGAGATGGTTGGTGGGGATTTTGGAGTGTGTAAAGGTTCGGTAATGTGCCCCGCATGCACACACCCGCAAGCTGGCGTTTTAGAAATGTTGACTTAAAATATGGAAACAATCTTCACTGGAAATGCACGTTTGTGTCGTCACGTCTTACATCGCAGCTGATGTTGAAAATGGTGAATCAATGCAGAAGAGCGGTGACAGCCGCCAGACGCTCTGAGCCGAGTTGAGCTTTTTCCATTTCTGACCTTCAGCCTCGCCTGCCAACAGCTCGCCGCCCCCCCAGCGGCGCCTCGGTCTTCAAGCATTTGACGTGATGTCAGTGAACATACCACATCCAACCCAAGGGTCCCAGTCCCCAGGGTGCACGTTTACATTCAACTTCACACGCTTCAGTCCCAAAGTGAGTGGATATAGTTTGTTTTTTTTTGTTTGTTTGTTTGTTTTTTTTAGATTTTTTAGAATTTTACATAAAATTCAACATTGACACTATATTGACACAACACTTTCAGTTCATTTGGATTGTTTCTCACGGTTGTGCACACGTTTGTAATTTTACAAATCATTTGAGGGTGATGGGCCTCTCAGCTGGTTGCAGAAAGAAAAAGTGTCAATGCGTTTTTAATATTATTAAAATTTTATTTCATAAGTATTGAAATAATAAAAAAGCTATTTGGAGAAATGTTAATGTCAGATCTGCTTGCACTTCATTGTTTGCTTAATGTGTGTGGGCAGATAAACAGGCCGTACCGGAGCAGAAGAAAGTTCTGCGGTTTTACCTTGAGAGTCGGTGAACACGAGCCGCGTCTGTTGGACTGAGTGAAGTGAGACGGAACAAAAAAAAAAAAAACAGGTTGTTGTGCTGCGGCTGTGCAGCAGCTGGACGCTGCTCGCTGTCCTTGGTAGAAAATAAAGACCGGCGGCCGGGTTCCGCTGGGTCCCACGGCAGCCCGACTCAAAGGGCAGAATTACTGCTGTTTCCCTGAAAGATCTTTGAAAAGAAAAAGAAAAAAAAAACTCATTTGCACCAACTGGTTACTGTAATAAATCAGTTTTATGATTACATTCTAACGGCGCGGTGACAACATCCGTCTCGGCCTTTAGCATCAAGCCACCGCCATCACACATAAATAATAACCCCGCCGCGTCGGTGAACACAAGCGTGTTTACTGTTGAGCTCTGAGGTTTGGCCATGAGCCCCCAGGGGGGGGCACCACTCGTTAGAGGGCAGCGCCGACCAACACCACCACCGCATGATGGCTTTCCGGGGACGGAGCCAGCACCCCTGGTGGTACACTCACACCCTGCAGCATAACATCCCTGGGCCTCGTCCCACCAACCGGAGGTTTGGGCCACATGACACACTGCTGAAAGCTGAAAGTGTTTTTTTTTTGGGGGGGGGGGGGGGGTTTGGACTGTTGTCGGGAAAAGTGTTGTTTTTGTTTACGGCCCTGATGGAGAACCGGCTCGGGGCAGTAAGTGGTGATTTGAAGGTACCGTGCCCAGCGGCTCGCCTTCCCAGAAACCACTTCTCCACTTCCAGGAAACAGAATTGATCAGCCCTCTGTTTGCAGCCTCCTGTTAAACTGATGCTCTTTTCTTTTCTTTTTCTTTTTTTTACTTTTCACGTATTTCAGAAGGGGACAGAAAGAAGGCAGTCTGAGGGGGCGGAGCTCGGGAAGAAGCGGGTATGGAAAATGAATGAATGAATGATTCACGAATGAAGTGTCGTTTATTAACAAGCGACAGACACAGATTTGTGTGAGATTGGTAATGTGAATTTTGCTTGTTATGGGCCCATTAATTCAAGGGTTGCATGTTATTGTTGGGTTTTTTTTTTTTGGGGGGGGGGGCGTTGTTGGCCTGTGTGCACCAAACAAATGATGCCATGCGTCTGTGCCAGATGTTTGGTGTTGGTGCGACTGATTGAGGATCCAGGAGAACCATAAAAATCAGTGTTAATGTCCGTCTGTGGATGTGACGTCATTAAAGTCTGTCTTGGCTGTTAAAGAGATGGGCCAACGCAACACTGCCACCCGGTGGCTATGAGCGAGTCTGGCTGATTATTTAATGAGCAATACTTGCGCAATGTCAGTGTTGTTGAACATTTTAGAGACGAAACGTTAACGACTGGAAAATATCAGAGTGGGAACTCTGTTTGTACGACGTTGAGAACTCACCCCCATTATTCTTGTGAACACAAACATGGTTTCCCATCAAAATCTTCTGGCTGGAAATCTGGAGCCGGTATTAATATGCAAATATTTAATTTATCCTTTATTGAACCAGAAAGGTCCCACTGAGATTCAGGGGGGGGGGGAACTATTTTGAAGCTGTTTCAGGCTGCGAGAGGCTCATGAAAGATACAACCATGCGTGTTTTCCCCCTGCTAGCTCGTTTTAACATGGAATAGTTGCGACCTTCTGCGGCCAACGTGCCTCAAGGAGGAGCTGTAGCGCTGGCTAACACCTCGTCAGCAGAACTCCCACTGCTGTTAGCGCCTCTGTTGTTGTTGTTGTTGTTGTTGTTGTTGTTTGTTTTTGCTTTCGTGTTTTTCAGTCTCTGAACTCGACCAACACCAACCACGGACATCCTGACACGAGGCCGCCATTTGCGTGTCAGTAACCCAAGCAGCGAGCCGCGTGCTAGCCGCGTGCTAGCCGCTATAATCTCATTGCCCCGACTCGGGAAATCTTCTGAAAAAAAACCATTAGCGCCGTGTTTGATAACGTCCTCGACTTCCCCGCCCGGCGCCGCACACTCCTCTGCGTTGCTAGCAGATTAACTAGCCACCGGTTAATTAGCGGAATTACCTCAGCGCCGCCGCCGCCGCCGCCGCCAATCGTCTTCTTATCAAACTTCGTCAGGCCATAAACCGTAAATTAATTAATATCTCCCCTCTCTTGTCGTCTCATAATTACCTCGGCTCCAGCAGGAATTTGGGCGAGGAGAAGAAAAGGCCTGTGTCAGCGCCGGCGCCGGTTTGTTGTGCACACTTATTACGGCCCGCGCTGCGAGCTGATTGGTTCATTAGAGGCGCTGCGCAAACAGTGGCGCTCTTGTGTTTGACGAGCGGCGGCTCTTCAGTCGAGGGCTTGATCGGGGGAGCGTCTCTTTCATCGCCGCGGATGAAGGTGACTCTCGACTCCAGTTCGACCGTCAGATGTTGGGAGTCGCGGCAGGGGGGGAAGTGAGAGGAGAACATGTCAAAGCCTTCGGGTTTCAGACGCGCGTGGAAAAAGGAGACGTCAGTCATGAAAGCAAACTCTCGGTGCGTTTGTTGTTGTTTTCTTAATTGAATTTATTGTCTTGTTTCCTTGGGGTTTTTTTGTTTTTTTTTCTTGCACTTCAGTGGCTGTGATCGGTTCTGTTCCATCTCCAGCTGCGTTACTGTCAATAAAAGAAAAACACAAGTTGTTAACGGCGCTGAATGTTTGTGACATCGTAACGCTGCAAACTGTCTGTAAAAAAAAAATCATTGATTAGACATTTTTAAAGGGTCAGACTGAAGTATATTTCCCCTCCAAGGACGTGAACAGCCTGCCAACGCAAGCAGTGCTGCACGAGTGCAACGGCGACATAACACATAATCCCCAGTCTGGAGGTAGCAGTGACGGGTGTTGTCCCTCCATGATGTCACAAAGGGTACTGAAACCTGGCCCCAGGCCTGTGACCACACAAAGCCCAGGTGTTGGCACAATGTAGAAAAGTGAAACTTCAGTGTTTTAATGTCTGAAATTAGAAGTAAGCGGTAAGAAGATGTAAGAGTTTGATTTTCTGTTATCACGCCTCCATTTAAAAAGATTTGCTCTGTGTTTTGTTTTAGTGTTTTTGTTTTTTGTTTTGTTGTTGTTGTTGTTTTTTTTGGGGGGGAGGGGTGGAATCTGACGTCGTAATAGTAATATTAATTTCTCATTCACAAGCACCAGGCTGTTGAGTATTAAAGGTCAAGTGTGTAAAATTTGCCTTGATTTATGATTTTTATTTTTGGTAAAAGCTTAACATACCGCCATAAAAAGTAGTTTGGTTTGCCTTAGAACCCTTAAAACGGTTCTCATATATATATATATAAGAATATACATTAAGGTAATACGGTTCTGGCTCCTCGTTAGCTGTCATCTTGTCAGCTGACTGCGCCCTAAATACAAAACGCACTGTCAGACAGGCTTCCTTAAATACCGGGCTTCCATAAAAAAAAAATTTTACACACTGGACCTTTACATAGAGGTAAACCTCTTGTTGTTTTAAGCCCAAATCATCCAAGACTAGAGAGCCGAGCCGGCTGGTTCATCTCTGGCTTCCCACCTGCTGAGAGTTGGCGCAGCAGTGGAAGCGGATGTCGTTGAGGGTGGAGTCGTCCAGGCCGTACTGGTACTCCTCCATCTTGGTCTCCACGCCGCAGATGCCGCCGTCGGCGCACTCCTCGCTCCAGTAGCCGTACTCGCCCCACTCGGTGCCTCTGCCCTCCAGCGTCGGGTGGCTGCTGCAGCGGAACTTGATGTTGTTGGCGGCGGTGTCGTCGCCGAACAGGCCCAGGTGAGGCTCCACGCGCAGCTGGAAGGAGGAGAGCACGCCGCTGGGGCAGTACATGGGGTCGGTCCACTCACCGAAGCTGCAGAGAGAGGAGTGAGTGAGTGGGTGGGTGAGTGAGTGAGTGAGTGAGTGAGTGAGTGAGTGAGTGCATTTCTCTTGAATGCCGTCTCTCCCCTTTTTACCAACAACCTTTGAAGGCTCAGTCTGTGACCTCCACAGCCGCTGCACAAGCTGCCATTCATCCCCGCATCACGTAAAACTAAATTACTTTTAATAGTTTTTTTATACATATTATTAGGGGTTCATATGTGCATGTTACATGAGAAAAAAGGACGACCATCAGAGTGGACCTTATCAGATTAAAATTTGACCTGAGAAAAACCTAAAGACAACAGGCCGTTTATAGGCACTGTGCTCCTTCACCACTAGATGTCACTACTGACTGAGGTGTACATTTACTGAAATCTTCAGAAAATTGAAACAGTTTTGATTTTCTTGTGGAACAGGTGTAGCACAAAAAAAAAAGCATTAGATTCCTTATCTATTACTTTATAAAATCATAAGTTCAAATGGTCCACTTTTTAAACTCAACCTGACAAGTTTTGAAGTTTTTGCCAGATTTAGCCAATAATTCAACCAACCTTGATTCATTCTGTCAGTTTTCTATTGACTGTGTAGAATAATATTTAATAATTAATAATAATAATAATAATAATAATAATGATATATTTTTTCTCCTACATTAAGCTACATGGCGGCAGCCACTCACTATCCAGCGTGGGACTCAATGGTGTACAGGAAGCTGCGGTCCTCCCCCTTGGAGCAGATAAGACGAATGCCGTTGAGGGATGTGTCATCCAAGCCCCACTGGTTGGTCTCCACCTGCAGAGACAGGAAGTGGTTCCCAGAGACTGCTGCTTATCTGGGTCACGTCAAGGTACCGAGGCCGAGAATCTGCACTCTCATCACTTCTCCGGGTCGTTAGTTAGTTAGTTAGTTAGTTAGTTAGCTAGCTAGCTAGCTAGTTAGTTAGTAATGTATCAGCATGCGGGCTGGGAGCGTCTGACTGGTGTTTAAAGAGAGGCTGCTCGGAGACCAAACAGGCAGCCACGTAGAAATCAGAACATTCATGTGTTATTATAAGTAAATGTAAAATCCCTTCTGGACTTTGGAGGGTATGAAATTCCAGTTTCATCAGCTAAAGGCTACTTTGGCTGTGTTGTTGACATGCAGTAAAACGGGATTAGAGATTCCATGGGTCTTCCATGAGAGAAGTCCGATTAGACGAGAAAAGCAAATTATGAGCTTAGTCCGATTAAGCTCTGCATGTAAACGTAGTCCTGGGTTTGAGTTTCACATTCCAAACGCTTTAGGTTTGAAGCTAAAAACAAAAATAAATTGCCTCCGAAACAAAACAAATTTTCTTTACTAGAACCAAAGTTAAACTTTCAACCAAACACAAAAATATGATTGTTTTCATATATATATATGTATATATATATACATATATATATATATATATATATATATATATATATATATATATATACATATATACATATATGAACGGTTTGTCGAAATATTCTCTGCAAATATTCAGATATAAACTAGAAAATCAGGCTTCCACCTGATAAGTGCAGCAGAAATAGAAACATGGGACACTTTCTAAACTAATAAAAGCTGCTGAACTCTTGTCAAGACGTCCTGGTCTACGATGGGCAGAGAGTCTGTCTGCATCTTTTTACCCTCAGGCTGAAGCCAACAGCGAAGAACTCGGCGGGACACATCTCGGGCCACGTCCAGTTGCCAAACTGCTCGCCGTTGTTGACGGTCAGCATGGACTTGTACTGCCTGCCATTGAAGGCCGTGCCGGCGCGTTGCAGGACGGTTTTCTCCTCCACACACAGGCCGGTGGACAGCACCGCCAGCAGAGTCAGCGCAGTTAACAAAAGGGTCATTTTTTCCGAGGGCAGCGCTTCACTCCAAAAAGCCAGCTGGCAGGTGACAGCTCCTGGCCTCTTATAGCCAGAGCCCCAGGCTGCTATCGGGATGGATCATTGACAGAGTCTCACACTGATGTGGGAACCAACAGCTGCTGATAGGCCCTTTTTTCCCCGACACTCTCCTTCCTCAGGCTTTTATGAACTTATGCATCTTTTACGCTGCAGGTTTGGAAAAAGTCCTCAGGGCACCTTTTCTTCAGCAGGACCGGTGACCAGTTATTAGCTGAGGCAAGCGGCTTTTGCCACTGCCGTTTATTAATAGAAGCATGCATTAAGCATAGTTGCATACTTCCGTCAGCTGCCAGTGAAATCGTGGGAAGCGACACCTGGCTGTGGAACACCAGCTCAGCAATTATCAACTTTCACACCGAGGACTCAAAACAACCATTATCTCTTTCCGATGAGGAGCCATAAAGGAGTCAGGAGTCTTTTTCATAATTGGGTGAACGGAATTGTACATAGTATGAAATGCTT
This sequence comes from Nelusetta ayraudi, assembly GCF_046127955.1. Lineage (NCBI taxonomy): Eukaryota > Metazoa > Chordata > Actinopteri > Tetraodontiformes > Monacanthidae > Nelusetta > Nelusetta ayraudi. The sequence continues at coordinate 1,326,940 of NW_027466124.1, read as the reverse complement.
ATCATGCGCACACACAAACACACACACACACACACACACACACACACAGGGTCATGGTTTGAGTCAGAGTTAGGTGCAAAGTTAGGGTTAAGGTAAATTTAGGGTTAGAGCCCATGAGGAACCCTGAAACCCGAACTCTAATTCCAGCAGTAACCCTAACCCTAACCCTAACCCTAATTCCAGCCTTATCGCTAACCCTAATGCCATACAAGTCTATGAGGGTCAAAGGTCAACTTTTTGCTAGAGACATGGGGCCACTTTCAGGTTCATCGGGATCCCCTAAGACACACCCACACCAAATTTGGGGCTTCTAGCCCATGAGGAACCCTGAAACCCAAGTGACTTGACCCAACTCAAGTCATGTGGTTCACATCAACATCTAAACACTTAGCAGGAAGAGAGCTTAATATGGCCCAAGGAGCAAAATAACACAACATTAGCCTTCACACTCACAGAGGAAAAACAAAAACGTGGCCGTTTGTTGCACATCGATGCAACATTCCTAGGGGGCGCTATGGCCATTTTAGTGGTTTTTCCATGTCTCGGCCTGTAGGTGGCGGTCTGGAGGAGCGCTTGCCCTGATTTTTTTTAATCACAGGAAGACTTTCTCAGCCTCAACAAGCAATCAAAATTTGGTGCAAATCAAAGCATGTTAAGCGGGTGAAAAAGGGGTAGACAGTCCTCATTTTCTCTAGGGGGCGCTATTGAGTGGATTTGAAAAAAAAATTTCAAGAAATGAAATTTTGGAGAAGGTCTGACCTGCATGTAAAATTGAGTGAGTTTTGGAATATGGGAAAGGGTTGAAAATGGGGTTCAAATCTTTTATTGAAAAAGACCTTTACTTTGAAGGGCCATAAAATGAAAACGGAAAAATGGGTCTTTGTCCCATGTGTCTACGACCTTGCTAGAGGGCGCTATGGCCATTTTAGTGTTTTGGTCTATGTAGAGCAGAATGACGCAGATCTTTGTACCCAATTTCTGACCTATGTGCAAAATTTGGTGACTTTTCGCCCATGTTCAGGGGGTCAAATTTAGGCACAAAAATACGGAACTACAGTAACAGTGAAGAAACGAAGCAATTTCAAACGGGTCTTCGCCTTGCGATGACCTGCTCTGCTTCAGAGCTGGTCTATCGCCGGGGCTCAGTCCTTGAATTATAAATGTAATAATAATACATTTCATTTCTGAATCATTTTACAGTCTAGAATACATCGAGTAGAGCAAGAGAAAGAAAAAGAGTATTCAATATAAATATACTTGAATCAATAAATAAAATGGAGGCATCATAATATTTGCAATACGAACGGAAGTGAATGTGAAGTACAATCTGCTCTCTGTCTGGGGAAATCTGTTAAGAGGTGTGGGATGTTTGTGACAAAAAAAACAGCAGTTTTTTGTTTGTTTTTTACACGAGAGAATATTTTAATAAACAAACTCACTTGTCAAATGAAAAAGATTTTGTTACTTAGAGGCAACGACCTGCTTTGACCACTAGAGGCAGCAGCACTTCTCAGAAACCAGAAACGGGAAAGCGGAATGCGAACAGCCAGTAAAAAAAAAAGAGAACAGGAGGAGACGAACAGAAAAGTGAAGTAAACACAAAATATTAAGAGATTTAACAGCAAAAACACAATAAGTCTGTGCAACAGCAAATACATCTGGAGTATATACACAAGCATATAGTCTTTCACCGAACATTCAACAACAGCTGTAACTATTAGTGGACTATAGAGTATTTCTTTTTCTCCTCAAGTGTAAAAGAGCATCATCAGTCTTTCTAGAATAGTATTAACAACTCGGTCAATGAAAATGTACTCAGTCAGGTTCCAGTTAAGTGCAAACAGACTTGAAACATTTCTCTACGAAGCCTTTCTCTGTTTTGTTTTTGGCGTCTGGTAAAACTACAGCAGGAATCAGCTGGAAGGAAACAGGAGCCACTCAGCAGGCGGCGTTCAGACCTCGGCAACAAGACGCGGGATTGGCGTGAAAACTAAATGCTCTGTGACGATCTAAAAATACTGCAGACGCGATCTCATCTGCAGTTTTTGCGAACACTCCCATCTCAGTATCTGGCGGCAAAGAGTGAAACAAAAAGCGAGTCTGTTCCACAGAAGTGAGCGCCGCGTCAGACTGAGACGACCGTGTGCAAAAAGAAAAAGTCAACTTCCAATCGGAATCCTCGTTCTAGGCCTGAAAACACCGGAGGCTCCTGTTTTTCCACTTGACTGCTAAACAGCGAACGAGCCTCAGTGAGAAGAGTCACTTTCTGTTTTTAACATTCTGAAATGTTAAGGCAGAGTCTGTGGGAGGGCTTTTGGGTGGGTGGGTGGGTGGGGTTCATTTAAAAGTGGAGCAGATGAGAGCTGCCTCATCATTCTGCACGTTCCAATTGCACATCGAGTGTGAGGACGGCGGGGGACTGAAGGGAAGGAATAAATAAACGCTCTTCCTTCCCCTGGCAAACACAGGACCACAGCTTACGGCCAGCCAAAGCACATGTGGGGTCGGGCCCCGTCCTTCCACTCCTCCATCACTCCGCTTCCCTCTCCTGGGGTGGGCTGGGGTGGGGGGGGCGAGGGTGGGGTCAGGGCCGGGCCGGGGGGGAGGGGGAGCAACAATAAAACTCTTTATAAAAGAAACGTTTGTTTGTTTGTTTGTTTGTTTGTACAACTATTTACAAGACGGGAGGAAGGGGAAGCCAAGGCATGTAGTGTTTGGGTTCGACACCGATCCACAGAGACGACGTTTCACCTCCCTCAAGTCTCACATTCAGGTCAGAATTCTTCTTTTTTTTTTTTTTTTTTTTTTTTTTTTTTTCCTCTCTCTAGTCGAGTCCGTCTGTCGCCCAGCAGCTGCCAACCGCTTCAGGGTGCGTCGCGTCTTGGGCCAGCCCAAGTACCCTGAGTTTGCGAGCGCTTCGGCCTCCTCGCAGCCGCCGCCGAGCTCAGCCCGAGTCCGAGTCGCTGGTGTCGGAGGACGAGGACGAGGAGGAGGAGGAAGAGGAGTCCGAGCTGGAGCTGCTGCCGCTGAGGCGTGACGGCTGGCCGTGGGTCTCGGCGGCGCTGGGCTTCTCCGCTGCAGGTAGGGAGAGAGGCAGGGCGGTTTGGTTTAGGAGACACACTGAACGTTCCTCCTCTGTTCTCAGTCTGGCCTTCATCTCCGAGACATCTAACATCTCTGTTGTCCTCACTCCTGATCCTTTCCACCCTGCTGACTGCAACGTTTCAATCTCTGCTACCTACCGTTGGTCCGTCTCACCCGCGGAAAACAACACGAGTCATGACCTTTCCGTGGCAACATTCCCAAGAGACTAACGCACATTGCTGTTCACTCCAGAACCCACCTTCGTCTTCTCTGCTTCTAGATATTCCCACACTTCCCTGGCTTGCTTACAGGAAGCAGCCAAGTGATTTCTGCCGTGTGCAGGCTCACCTTTGGGTTTGGTGGGTTTCTTGACAGAGTTGAGTTGCCCGCTGACGTCCTGCAGCCTCTTCTCCAGCTCCTTCCGCTTCTCCAGGGTCAGCTCCTCCTTAGACTTACCGACGCTGCTCTGCTTGGCTGCCGGCGGCGGGAGACAGAGAAACGAGAGTTCAAGCTGCTGTGCACGTGCACTGGTGAACCAGGCAGAGACCCGGGCTGAAGTAAAAACACTGCTCCTGTCGTGCTTTTTTCAATCTATGTTTCTGCTCGGATGTATTTTGAAGAAGGATACATTAAAAATATATTTAAAAAAAAAAAAAGAATAATTTTAGACTTAGAAGAGGGGTGTCAAGCTCAGTTCACGGGCCAAGAGAGGGAAATCTCTTCCTAAGGCCGAACAGGTAAAATCATGGTATAACAATAACTTAAAATAACACCTTCACGTTGTTTTCCTTGTTTTAATATGGCCGTGTTCTTGGAAAATTCTGCACTCTGCATTCAGAGACATTTCGGAGCAATGAGAGTGGCAAATAGGGGGCGTAATAGGGTAGCTAGGAAAACAATGTAGCTCCAGAGAGGCTGCACTTGGGCCCAATTGCTCAGCCGCGGTATTAACAGTTTGTTTGCATAGTAGACAACGCTATTGCATCATCCACTGGACAGTAGAACAGCAGTTTATTTGATTTAAAACATTTCAGCTCGGCACTTCACAAAATCATCTTGGGGGCCGGAAAAAACATGTTTGCGGGCCTGATCCGGCCCCTGGGCCGCTTGTTTGACACCCCTGTCTGAGAATCTTTTAATTAAGCAAATGGACCTACAGAAAAATCTGTTAAAAACAAAACAAAACAAAACAAAAAAATTCCTTATTTTGAATAAAGTTGTAAAAGAAATTATTCACTCCATAATTTTTAAAGCCAACAATAATAAAAAAAAAAAATGAAAATAAAAATAAAAATAAAAATAAAAATGTAAATAATAAAAATACTGGGGTCTCTTGACCAGTGAGTGGTCAGAAGGAGCGAGGCTGCGTGTGTGGGAGGGCACTCACCTAGTTCACCGTAGGGCTTGCGGGGCTTCTTCCTCAGGCAGGTCATGACGTAGCGCTCCAGCTCCTTCAGCGTCGACGGCTTCAGCGTCTCGAAGTCGATCTCGATCTCCTCGGGGTTGGTGTCCCGCAGCGACGGCTCCCGGGACTGGATGATGTGCACCACCCGGCCCAGCTTCTCCCCCGGCAGCTTGTTGATGTCCAGACTCAGCTGGCGCTTCTCGTCGTACGACATGGGCACGATCTCCTCCTCCTCCTCCGAGTCGTAGTGCGGCAGCAGGGACGGCGGCGCCACCGGCGGGTAGAAGGGCTTCTTGGCGGCTCTGCGGAGAGGAAGAGTGAGAGACTCAGCTGCTGAATGGATACATTATGAAAAAAAATAAATAAATCATCTACAGGATGGAAACAAATGCTTTTGAGAGACCAACAGATGATTTGACACTGCACGAGGCGAGCATCTCCACTAACTTGCTGTTCTTGTTGCTCTTCTTGCCCTGGCTCTTCTTGGTCTGCGAGCCACCTGCTGCTTTGGCAGACTTGGTCTTGAGGATCTTGCTGGGCATCTTCCACTCCTCGGAGCCGGCTCTGCTTCTGGTGCCTCGACTCCTCTTCTCCAGCTTCTTCTTCTTCTTCTTCTCCTTTTTGTCCTTCTTCTCTTTCTTCTTCTTGGGTTTGATGATGGGACCCTGGGAGAGAGCAGCCAGCTGCTCGTGCATGGCTCTCAGCTGTCAGCAGAGATGGGAGGAGGGGGATTCTTTAGATCATTGACTCTGTTGAGCTATTCTCCACAATTCAAGTCTAATCTGACTTCTCTCCTAGTCCCAGTTTACATGCAACTGAGGAAATCCAATTATTGATGGGAACGCGTCCTCCACCCCAACACTAGGGGGCAATAGGAGTCTTTTCAGCGAGTTAATTTCCTCTTTCCTCACACAATAATAAAACAACTGGAGCGCGATACAAAAACCGGTGTAACGTCCAAACTGGTCTTCAATTTAATGAGTTTCCTCACTGAACAACTACAGATGTGCTTCGATGTTTTACAGTCGATGTTTGAGCGCTAGGTATTAATGACATGAAAAAGGAAATTTGCGTCGAGCTGGACTTCATTTCACCTGAATGAAAAACTCAGTAAGATGTAAACCAGCTGACCGCCTCTGTGAGCTCCCGAGACTCACAGCTGGCACGGCTTCCTTCGGGAATTAGTGGCACTGATACCCAAAGAAGTACTTTTTTTTTTTTTTAAAAAAGGGAAACATGAGGTAGCGACCCAATCAAAACAGCTGGTTGCAACCAACCAATTGAGAAACGCTGCTTTAGATTGAATATTAAAAAACAGGAATGAAGGACTTACCTGCGTGCACACCTGGTCCTGGAGCTCGGCCAGCCGATGCGCCCGCTCCTCCTCGCTGTCCGAGTCCGGGCTGCTCTCGCTCTCCTCGCTCTCGCTGCTGGGCTCGCTCTCCGAGGTCGAGGAGGACGAGGACGAGGAGGAGGACGAGGACGAGGAAGACGATGTCGGGTGGCCGCTCAGCAACATGGCCGTGTGATCCATGTGAGGCTCGTCGGGCATCTTGGCAAAGCGGAACTCAAACACGTCCTGGGACAAAAAGAACGTAGTGAGACCATTGCGAAGGGGAAGAGGTCAAATCCTTACAAGACCAACAAACCTGCACGTGACTCATTGGCCAAGGATGACTTTATACTCGAGAAATAAAACCCAGAAATTTACATCCGGTTCCACAAATCTGTGTGATTTCATCATAAAGGCACCTAAATCCTAAAATGACTGACAAAGTACATTTTACAGGCGCTTACAATCAACATAATTAATAATTATTATTGATAATAATAATAATAATAATAATAATAATAATATCTTTTTCTCCCCAATTCTTCTTCTATTCCTCTAAAATACTTCCCAGACGCTTCTTGTGGCCCCGTTCACTTCAGCAGGACACACAGACTGATTCAATATCAAATTCATCATCATGAAGCAAAAGGTCTCGCGTGGCCCAGACGGACAGACGGTGCGTCCTCCCGAGCCGCACTCACCTGCAGCTTCCGGGCCATGGACACCACGTCGTGGTCGGGGGGGTTGTACTTGTAGCAGTTGGAGAACATGAGCCTGACGTCGCTGGCGAACTGCTGGGCGTCCCTGTACTCCCGGCCGTCGACCTTCCTCTGAAGCAGGACGAGACACCGGTCGGTCAGAGCACCAAACACCTCCGCAGCCTCGTTTGTGTGTCACACGGTCAGAAATGTGACTCACAGTAGGGTCTTAAGGTCCTTACACACCGGGAGCAAATTTGCAAGGCCGATAATTAAGCGTTTTTTAAAACCTATTGAAGTCAATGGACCGGCAGCGAATGTTTGCGATGCGAAACAGCGACGGCTATTTTTTCGCTCTTGTCTTGAATTTTCCGCAGGCAAAAAGGCGAATGCTGGAACTCTGACCAATCAAAATGAGGTTGGATGGTCGATGACGTCACATCAACACGTCTGCAATGTTCTCTCCCTCTGCAAACGTGCGCCGCTGCATATTCACCTGACGTATAAATCCACCTGATGCACACAACACGCCCCCTCTCAAGACAGAAAAAACAAATAATAATAATAATAATAATAATAATAATAATAATAATAACAATAATAATAAAAATTCTAGCAATACAATAAGTAGAATGCACATTTCCACTATAAACTACTCGGTGTACGGAAGTCATTGATTTAACGGCTGCATCACCTCTCTCAAGAACAATATTGGCTGTACCCAAAAACATCTTTTTCTTTTTTAATCCAACCACCACCAGGACATCTTCACTTGAGGATGTAGTTGACTCCATTGTTTCTCCTTCGGCGCGACAGAGAGAGCCCCAAACTTCATTCGCTTTGCAAATTTTATATGCAAATTTGCATCGCATTTGGTGTGTACAGAAAAAAGAAGTTGCGTGTGTACGGACCTGTAAAGCCTCCAGTACAGCCGCAACTAGTCTCAAATCTACAGAAGACGAGCGGGGGGGGGGGGGGGGGGGGGGGGGACTACTCCAGGCTGCTGATCAACCACACCACTACATTTACAAAAAAAAAAAAAAAAAGAAAAAGCACACCACAGGGCAACAGCATGACCAATAGGAGGCCTCCAGCTGATGAAACTAATCTGATTGTTGTACTTGAAAGTGACAGAGGACGAGTTTTGCCTCCCCTCCCAAACATCTTCTATGGGCTCCTGACCAAATGGATGTTTAACTTAATACCATCCGCAAAAAGAAACACGCTTTACTAAACGCACTTAGAAACATGAAATAACCCAACTCACTTTGATGGTGCTGAGGTCCATGGGACACTTGATGATGTCGTGGTAGTCGTGCAGTCCCAGCGCCGTGGCGTCCACGGGCCGGTAGAAGGGCCAGGCGTAGGCGGCGTGCTTCTTGGACAGCATCTCCTTCAGCAGGTCGCTGCAGTACCTCAGCTGGGGGCTCAGCTTGCTCTTCCTCGACGCCTGCGGCTGCACCGAGTCGGGCAAGTCCTTCTTGGGGGGCTTGATGGGCCGTCCGCTGCCCACCCGTCGCCCGGTGCCGGCCATCATGGGCTGCAGCAGGACGGGCCCCGTGGTGCTCCGGACCAGGCCCATCCCCGGCGGGGTCTCCAGGCCCATCGCTCCCATGGAGGAGATGGTGTGTATGGAGGTGTCGTGGACTTGGCCCCCGAGGGCTCCGAGGGCTCCGTGGCCTCCGTGGCCTCCGTGGCTCCCAAGCGGCCCGTGGCCCCCGAGGGCTCCATGGCCCCCGTGGCCTCCGTGGCCCCCATGACCTCCGTGGCCACCGTGGCCACCGTGGCCACCGTGGCCTCCTTTCCCCAAGCCCACCATGTGAGTGGCTCCTGACATACCGACGGTCAGGCCCACAGTGGATGGGGTGGTGGTGTCCGCCTTACGCTTCACACCTTTTTTCTAGTGTTTTACAAAGAAAAAAGACGGGGGGGGGGGGTTATGCCACTTTTCTGGAAACTTCACATCATCTTCATCGTCTGTTCTCCCGTCGTCTTGCCTTGGTAGTGGGCTGTGTCGGCGGCAGACCCACGACGTTGGCCGGAGGAACGCTCTTGGTGAGCACGGTCTGCGGAGAGTTGGCCAACATGGACTCGCCCGTGTCCGAGGAGGACGGCGAGTAGGCGGACTGGGACACCGCCGGCACCTGCTGGGCCCTCGACGCTGGGAGACGCAACACATTCAGCGCAACGCAAATTCATCCGAGTCGTTTGTCAGCACCGATGGTACCAAAAAAAATGTCAATTTTGTAACGTGAAAAACTGACCAGATTTGCGACCCCGCCCCCTGCTGGTTTTGCTGCGAGGAGCCGGGGGAGGAAGCTCGACCTCCTCTGGGGGCATCTGGGCCACCTTCTGGAGGAAGATCTTCTCCAAGGACTGCGCCATGAGCACGATGTCGTCCGTCGGCTGGCGGAGAAAACATCCCGTTAGCATTATTCTGATGTGAAGACGCCAAGAAACCGCCTGACAGTGCATTACAGAAATTACAATGAGGTGATCATTAACTAAAAAAAAAAGCAGCAATACTAACAACATGCCCTCAAATTGGTATTAATTTTTGTACATGTTGAAATAAAAACAGGCTAAAAATAACTGTATTTTGTGTCATCTTGCAAAGACTCTTTAGATTCCCTTCAAATCTTGCGACAGTGTGACTGATGGCTGCTGGGCTACAGATCCATTTGACTGGCCTGCCCACCTTGTTGTAGATGTAGCAGTTGGTGAACATGGTGTTGAAGTCCTGAATGCATTCACTTGCACTGCGGTAGAAATTATTCTCCATACGCTTTTTGATGGTGCCCATGTCCATGGGCTGCTTGATGATTTTGTGGTAATCCTGAAGAGGCAAAAAAAAAAGAAAGAAGAAAAAAAGAAATCAAATTTTTAGAAAAAATAGAATCATAGTATTTGGAGGTAGTTAAGCCCCAACACAGTTTACAGAACAATAAATAGCAGCCTACTGGTAGGTTGAGTCTGTAGGCGTCCACGGGCTCGTGGAAAGGCCAGGCGAAGTTGTGTCTCCACAGACACTTGATGAGGGTCTTCTGGAGGAACTGCAGCTGGTTGGTCACGTGACCTGCTCGGTTGGGATCCTTGACCGGCGGCTGCGGCGCCGCCGGGGTGGCCTGGGGAAGCGAGTGTGGCAGCGACGGACTCTCAAAGTCCTCGTACAGCAGCGAGGGCTTGCGGATGCGTTTGCCCGAACTGCCGTGTTGGTCCATCCCGCCGCCGGACAACCCGACCAGAGAGCTGAAGCTGGGGGAGACGAGCACATGGATGAAAAGACATTTTTAATGAATTGTGTTTAAACGACGTGGAACTTTGGGTTAAAACATAATAAACAAAACTGTTTGTTTGACATTTGATGTTCTTTATTGATGCAGCCATTGTTTTATTGGTCTGTCACCCACTTCCTGTTAGTGAAATGTGCTCATGGAAAAATCAGCATGTCAAAATAAACCCATGCAACACAGGACTGGTGAAGATACAGAGAGTCAGCAATCTGTCATGTTGGGAGTCAGCGCTCTGCTGGTCAGCTGCTACTCTGAGTGCAGCCCTGGAATCAGCAGGCACCTCAGAATGCAATGCAAACAAAGTAAAGCTACAATCCATAAGAATGTTTACATTGAGTCATTTTTCTGTGGCATAACTGGGAAGTAAAATTGTTTGCATATCACACTTATGGCAGTAATGTGTACAATGTGGGGATGGGGGGGGAGTAAGATTCAAAGAAACAGAAACTAGAAAAAGGTAATTCAAGAAGGAAGAAAGATAAAGTCTTAATTGCCAAGTTTATGTTAGAAACAGCGCATAGTAAAGCACAATCAGAAAAATTACAACATGAAAACAACTATTCAAAGATATCTAATACACAACCGGCATACAAATCTATTAACGAGAAACATTGAGCAGGTCTCGGCTACAACTTATCACACTCTCAGTCACATTAGGCTGCCTAGTCATGCCAATCAGTCCTAATTCACCTCCAACCAATCATTAGCCTCAGTCAAATATACACACAGCTCAATCTTAAACAAGACCGTTCATCTTGAGTCACTAAAATCTCCTCTCTTTTTTTCTCCTTTGAAATCGAACATGTTGCATGAGCAGAGAATAAAAAAGATATAGAAATAGAACGTAACAAAAATAAAACTATATACACCTTACTAGTCAGTAAGTACTACTGTTTATCTTATTGTTTCTCTTACCACAAAGCCAGTAAATAACGGTTATTTGTTGTTGAGAGAAATGTGTGACTCATTTTTACTGCCGAACAGCTGGCGATCGCGTGGTTGAGACGCTCCGCCCTCCCCTACTGTTTGTAAACACGAGCCCGCAACGGCAAAGACAAAATCTCATGAAGATGGCACCATTAAGGCAAAAGACAACTAATACCATGATCAGTGAGAAAACATTAGTCTGGAATGGAGCATTAACATGCCTTGATGGCCCCACGCATTCTGCCACAACCGGCGATAAACGCCTGGTTCTCCCGTCACCAGACCCGCTAGCCGTTAGCAAACGTTAGCTCGCGACCATTGCCGAATGCATAATATGGTAACGATCCCTGACGGGTCAAACTAGTGATATGCCACAGTTGTGCACCCTTTGGCTTAGTGCGACGCGTTTAAACTATGGAGGGAAAGCGAGGCAGTAATCTTTTATTGGCTAAAGTGTGACATTAGCGTTAGCATGTTGTGAGGACGATGAATGACACAACTGACAGGGAGCCGGCGGGGGCTGCAGCAGCTGTCTGCCAGTTTACCTGCTAAACTGGATGCTAGCAGAAAAGGCGATGTTCAGTAGATCGCACCTTGCTAAATCTGCAGCAGTGGTTCCCCTTTTGCGTGCTAGCCTCACTGTGGGAAGCTAAACGGTAACAATCACGCAGCTAACGTTAAATGTTGACATTTTGCTGATGACGTTAGTCCGCCTTTAAATACTGGCCGTGAGACTTTAGACCGCATTTAGGCGCAACAAGGCCTTTCTGTAATGTGGAACAGCGGGCCGTACCTGTCGTGAGGCGGGTTGACGGCCGCTTCCATCAGGCTGCGGGCGGAGCGTTAGCACAACCCAGTTTTTTTTTTGTTTTTTTTCTCTCTCCACTGCCTGTCCGACGCTGCACTACCTGCGAAACGCCACTGAGCAACGCCGCAACGAAATGGCGCCCAAACGTTTCCGCTTGTCCGCATATAAACCAACTACGTGGCAGCTCGGCGTACTTCCTGTCGCGTTCGGGCGGATTCCGCGCTCCTATTGGCTGCCACCAGCAGTCTGTCAAACGGATGGGACGCACCGCCCACTTCTTCTTCTTTACGTTCGGTACATGTTGTTCTCTGACGTTCGGACACAATGGCAACGCGCGCGGCGTTGGAATCGCGATCTCGGCGCTGAAAGGATCCACGCGACGTTCCTCCCGTCAGCGTTGAGTTCATAGTCGCGTCAGAATGTTGATGTTTGATGACTTTTCAGCAGTTTGTGCGTTGGCTAGCGTGCCGTGTTGACGCTAAACGGCTGTTTGCACGTTATGTAATGCAACGCCTGTGAATAATCAGTTGGTCTCATAAATAACATGGACGTTAATGAGCTAGAAAATATATTTTTTATTACTCATTTTCTTTACATATAAAACGGTGACGCTTTTTAGGCACATATAAACATACGGTACATACCAGGGGTGGGCAACAATACGGCCCGGGGGCGAAATGCAGCCCATGACTTTTATTAATCCGGCCCGCTGAATTTGAAGAAAATATATTAATAGTAAGTCATGAAATAGCTGTTAGCTGTATTTCATCAATTTTCCAGTGTTTTAAGAATCATTTCAATAAAGCGCAACATACCATAAGGCTTCAAAGACATATTTTGTTGTAACTTTGCTTTTGGTCATTTTGAGTTGACATTAATGCATGCTTTCTACATATCTTAGGATATTTTTTTTTTTCAATGAGGTGGGTCATCAAAACACTCCATTCATCTTTTCCTGTCCCTGTCAAACTTTACTACTCATTGTGGCCCACCAGTCAAAAAGTTGGCCCACCCCTGGTGTATAACTGTATTTTCTTTCTCTTATAAAAAAAAAAAAAAAAAAAAAAAAAAAAATTGCCAAGCAAGCATCAAGCACACACACATTTGAAAGACATTTTTTTGAAAGTCAATCAGTGAGATAAAATAAAATAGCATAAATTATTTTTAAACCTCAATTTTAAATATCACACAAAAATGATGAAAGACTAAATTACTGAGCCATTACACACCTGCGGTACAAAATGAACAAGATCTCTCACAGAAACCATGTGGTTGCAGATAGAGCTTTGGGAGGGGGGCATGAACTTCAGCAGCACTTGCAGAGCAACCACAAGAGGATAAATATGATGCAAAATAGGCCTTCAATTTTGTTTTTTGTTTTTTAAATACTTCTTAAAAGGTGTCAGGGCTGGAAAAAGTAAGTGCAACTAAGTAGGCAGATTATTTCTTAGGCAATTTTGTGATTTTGCAAAAGTTTAGAGCAAAAATATCTTCCGCAAAACAACTTCTCACAACAATTTCTCTCTCTGTGTGAGAAAAAAAAAAATAATGTGCAATCGTAGATTTTTGCGTCCAACCACCTCAAGAAAGTCATGACAAGAAACTTCAAAACATGTCAGCCTTGGTACCACTTTGCGACCTCCTCCTGCAGTATTCGGTGCAGCTCACTGCTGATCACGGTGGAAGCTCTTGTTCTCACTTTTTACCAGTTCACAGTAAAGTCCGTTTTTTGCCAGCAGCTCCTCGTGCCGGCCCTGCTCCTTCACCGTGCCGTCACCCAGGACAACAATATGATCTGCCTTCTCCACCACGCTCATGTTTCTGGATATCAGCAGCACGGTGCAGTCGTTGGTCTGGTTCAGCAGCGCCTGGTTGACCTGATGAGAGAGAGAGCAGGGGCTCAATGAGGCAACCAGGAGAGAGGTAAAATGTGGGGTGGGGGGGATTGAGAGGGTGACAGTAAGTCCCACCCACCTGGCATTCGTTTTTGGTGTCCAGCTCGCTGGTGGCGCTGTCCAGGATCAGGATTTTGGGTCGTCTGATTAAAGCCCTGGCGATGGCGATTCGCTGCTTCTGGCCTCCAGACACCTGACCTCCTTTCTCTCCAGCATCTGACCAACAACCAGACACAAGGTTAATGTGCTGATTGACAGTATATACTGTATTTGGAGAGTGGGTGGGACTACAGGTTAAACACACAGGCTGCTGATCAAACAAAATGCATGACTTAGTTACAATATGAGCACAAGTCAAAATTACTTTATTTTTAATATTTCTAAATACAATCAGCCCATAATTCCAAATAATTTAGGGAAACCAGTAGAGGCACTGGGATAGATGAACCCCTTTTAAACATCCAAATTATGCAAACATTCAATCTTCTGAAAAGCCCCTAAATGATGTCACAAATGGGGACTGATAGCTTGGATGCTCACTGGGTAATGCCGCAACAAATTCCTATGTGTTTTTACACAAACGGCAATGAATGAAATCTGAATCAGAATCTGAGCACACCAACACCCAGCGAGGTGAAGGCTCCACCTTGTAAGATCACCTTGTCACCAACATAGTAGCAGCATCTTAGCAGGAGGCTGCAAACAGGGGCGAAATGTGGCCGTATTGTGGAGATCTAGTGAGGCTTTTGGAGAATTGATCATGTGGAACTGCACCACTGGAGTCCAGGGTGAAAAGTGAAGATCTGAAAGCTGAGAGGTCAGAAGCTCTACATCGGAAAGACGGGATTTGGTGGAATTTCTTTTTCTTATGAAAGACATGAAAGAGGAAGCATATTGTGTTTGGTGTCTCCGATGATGACAGAAAAACTTCTAAGCCGATAGCTCGACATGTTGAGCATGTGCACGGTGCACAACAAGCATGTTGTAGTCATTTTTTCACCAATACTTTCAAGAGTCCTAATAAAAGGAGCAGGATTTAAAAACAAGCAAACAAAAAAAAAACTGCTGTCCTGCATGACTTCTTCAGTGCGTGTCTGACCTGTGTCGTATCCGTTGGGCAGCTTCAGGATGAATTCGTGGGCGCTGGCCAGCCGGGCCACCTTGAACATCTCCTCATCGGAGGCCTCCACGCCGTACTTGATGTTCTCCCGCACTGATCGGGCAAAGAGAACGCAGTCCTGGCTCACCACAGCAACCTGCAGGGAAGAACATCGTCAAGAGGAGACGCGTCGCAGGTCTGCATGCCAGGTGATGTTTGTGCAACAACAACAGTCCTTCACAATGTCAGAAACTCCTTTCTGTGGATGGGTTGAAGCCCTGTTTCTCAAAATGTTTCAGCGACGGACAGGATCCCTGAAAATATTGTTTTCATTTGTTTTCAGTGCAGTGTTTGCTCAGTTTTCAGTCCAACAGAATTACAACATAAATAGAATTTGTTATTTTTTTTTTTTTTTTATTATGCTATTGAATATTTTGGAATTAATCATTATTAATTACTTCCATATTACCCTAATGTGAATCATTGTTCAAATATAAAAAAAAAACAACAGCAATTTAACCACATCACAACCTTTCCTTCTGTCTGACACACTGAGAATGTCCATTCATCAATTTTTCATTTGGATTTTTCAATCTTTTTAAATATACACTGTCTAAATAATACAAGTTACATAGGACCATCCCAATCATTATCTCATGATTTCATGGGTTTGGAGCCGTCATACGCTGCTCTCAGCACGCCACCTTGTCATGCAGGTACCGGTCCTTGTACTCCGTCAGCGGTTCTCCGTCCAGCAGGATGGTCCCCGACTGCGGCTGGTAAAACCTGTCCAGCAGCCTGACGCACGTGGACTTCCCCGAACTGTTCCTCCCAACCACCGCAGTTATTTTACCAGGCTTCAGCTCGAAGGACACGTCCTTGCAGGAGAAAGAAAATGCTTGCGATGACTCGCACTGCAAGGCCTTCAAAAAAAAAAACACACAAATAAACAGTGTAGCCATGGTGGGCATACCTTGAGCACAAGACTGTTGGACTCCGTCTTGCCCGAGTAAGAAAATGACACATTCTTGAATTGAATGTGTCCCCGGAGCTCCTGGGGCTCCAAGTGTCCGTCCGGTGGAATTTTAGGTGTGCGATCAATGTATTCAAAGATCTTCTCAGCGGCACCAATGGCCCTCCTGACCGATGGGTAATGCTGCATGACAGCCTGGAAAAACACAAATGTTCCACGATGAACTAAAATTATGGACATTTAAATTCACAGAAAGTGGGAGTCCTGCGACTCACCTCGACAGCTGAGGCAAACTGCAGCTCGTACAGGACGAAGGACACCAGGTCCCCGCTGCTGACACCCCCTCTGTTCACCAGAGTCCCGCCATAGTACAGGATCCCCACCTTGAGAGCCAAGGACGCCATCTGGTGGAAGACAGGAGGTAGTTGCAAAACTAAGGCTGCGTTCAGACTGCAGGCAAATCTGATTCCAATCAGATTCATTCTAAAATCCGTTTTTGGGGGGCTGACTGTCTACACTGTATTTAGCAAGTGTCCAAATGGGATGTGGCTCTGTTCAGACTTGGCCACATTATTGACCCATCGGACAACTTGCTGTAGCAATGGCGTCGTCAGTCAAGACTGAGGCCACTCTGTCCAAATGCCATTTGAAAGTCCCTCCCGAATGTGGTTTCAATCCGTCTTGCAAAAATAAGATTTCATGTGATTTGTGACTGTTCAGACTACAAAAGAGCCATCTGGTTTCAATCTGGATAGGCTATAAATTGAATTTTGGTTGGCAATCTGAACAAGGCCAAACATGAAGAACACTCAGCTCATCACATCCACACAGACCAATCAGAAATCTCCTGCTTGCTTCGACCCCACAGTCACTCCTGATAATGTCGGTCAGGAAATTGTTATGTATGAAAAAAACATCCACGTCTGATGGGAAACCGAAGCTACGACAACGTCCAGGCTTCTCTTCAGCAGAAGATCAAAGCTGCTTCCTGTATTTTTGCTTTTACCACAATTAAAGAGAATAGCCGTTTCGTTTTGTGATATAATGCGGATGATGATGCATGCATGCATGCATGCATGCATGCAGGCGACTCACGCTGTTGGCCCACATGCTGCCTGCGTAGGCAGCCGCCTCCTTTTTGTTGAGGGCGTAGGTTTTGTCCAGCTGGGCTCGGTACTTCTCCGTCTCGCCGTCCTCATTGGCAAAACACTTGACGGTCTTCACGTAGGAGAAGGTCTCCGTGGCCACCTGGTTGGCCTTGGCCAGAGAATCCATGACCTCCTTGGAAATGGACTGAAACACAGACATGGAAATGTGCCTGGTGTGGAAGTAATCACGGACATTGTCCAGTAGGGGCAGCGTGGAGATGCCGACGGCGCTCGCGGAGCGACGTGTGTTTTACCTGCGAGATGTAGCCAAACGCCTTGGTCACGACCCAGATGATGGGCAGGCTCATGCAGGAGAGCAGCGTCAGCTTCCACGACTGGCTCACCATGAAGAAGAGGAGGAAAACCAGACGGCCCGTGTACCACATGACCAGGCTCAGTTCCTCGCTCAGTGCCTCGCTCATCGTGTTGGTGTTCGTGGTGACGTGTGACACCAGTTCACCTGATAGAGGGGCGGAAAGAAAAAAATAAATAAATCTTAGCTTTCTGCGCCAAAGTACCGCAGTCAGAATGGAACCGCCGATGTCCGGCAAGAAATGAGTGCATTTAATAAAAGACTGAAGTGTTTTTACCCGGTTTGTTGTTGTCAAAGAAGGTGATGTCCTGCTTCAGCACAGACTGGAAGACCAGTCCCTGCACCGAGGCGTGTATGCGGCTCATGGTCATGTTGTAGGTGAGGTCACACAAAAACTCCATCACAGCGCTGCAAAAGAACACGGCATATGGTGAAGCACAACGTATAGCATCAAGAAGGAAATCTTCCAACTGCGTGCCGGATTAACATAAATAAAGACATGAAATCCAACCTGACCCTAATCTGGCTCATTTTTTTAAATAACAGAAAGGAGACAATGAATTTCATTTGATTTTTTTTTTTTGTGAAATGACAGGCGCCAGCTCACCTGGCAATAGTCATGAGCGTCATGACTGTGATCGCTTCTGTGAATGCGTCCGGCTCGTCCTCGTTCATGATCCAGTCGGCCACGCGTCCGGTGTACTGAGGGAAGGCCATCTCACCTGAAGACAAGAGGGACAAACGCCGGCTCAGCCGCGGCGTCGAGCGAGTCGGGCCGACCCTTCGGCCCGAGAGGCCGTCGAGAGTCTCACCGTAAGACGACAAGACGACGAGGACCACCACGACCACAAAGCGGCCGGAGTAGGGCCGCATGTAGGAGGCCAGCCTCCACACAGACACCCCCCGGGCCTCCTCGCTGGCCGCGGACGGCGCCCTCCTCAGCAGCGACGAGACGGCCCAGCCACAGGAGAGCAGGAGGGACGACAGGTACTGGTTCCAGTAGATACCCGCCATCAAGGTCACGAGGTAACCCTGCAGCAGCTGCAAGAGAAGCAGCAGGAGAAGCAGCAGGAGAAGCGTGTCATAGTTTGGAATTACAGAAATGCATCGACGAAAATATTTAGATGTAGTCACTTTTGGAACTGTAGTTGCTGCAAAATTGAAATAAAGAAAGTGTCTGAATTCCAGCTGGATGCCGAAATATCAGAACAAAATAATTATATTGTTCTGTGGCCTAGATATTGTGTTAACATAACATCTCCCAGAGATGTCCTTTGTTAAGCTGACATGTTTCTGCTTCAGTGTTTCTGAGCCAGGAACAAGACGGGAACCACAATTGTCACAATTATTACAGTTATTCCACAGCCTCATCATTTGTACCGCTCTTCCTTAAAGTCCGTTTAAGCAGGAAATTTCATCAAACATTTTTATTTTCTGAAACAAGCCAGCCAATAGAAAAACACAATACAATACTAAAATTGATGGTGCAATTCAATCAACACAATATATATATATTTTTTCCCCCAGCACACTTATCTGTCATTTGATATCACCAGAATTTCCTAAAAACAAACGGTGAGGTGGAAAGTGTAATGTTTGGATTGTTGTGATGCGCTAGAGGGGATATGAGCTGTACCCACCCTCTCCCAGCAGTGGCAGCCCATCACTTCCAGCACACCGTGCCAGCCCAGCGCCCACAGCAGAGTGAAGTGCGCCGGGAAGAGGAAGCAGAGGACGGCCAGGCCCTGCAGCCCCTTCAAGCTCCTCATCCAGGGCAGGTCCCCCGGGTAGCTGAAGGTCAGGAGGATGAGCAGGAGCGCCCTGGCAAGCCCCGCCCCCCAGAGGGCCAGCAGCGGCTGTGAGGCGAGGAGAGGCGAGAACTGGGCCAGACGCGTGGCGTGCATCAGGCACACGTCCAGGCACAGGAAGGACAGCGGGAAGGTGTAGGAGCCCATCGTCTTCATCCTCCAGCAGGTCTGCAAACTGAGGGGACATCAGACATAATTACATCACGGCTGGAATGTTCCCATGTGACCTAAAAATATATCAATTAGACATTAAATATTTTAAGGCTGGAAAATTAAGAAGAAAAGGGGGTTGAAGGGATGTTTTCAGCGCCACGTGTGTGAGATAAAGTTGAAGAGGTGAGATTTCAAGTGGCAGCTATGTGACTGTAATTTCTCAAGAACAAACTATTCAATCAATGTTCTCATTATATAAACATATAATAAGTTTTAAAAAAAAAAATTGTTATAGAAGGAAAATATAAAAACGTAAAATGTCATAACTAAGAGTATAATTTAATGCCACCTTGCATTCATAAAGTTTGATAACCAGTCATCCAAATCTTGACAGGTCCTGTAGTAAAGGCGAGTCTTAAAACAAAAAAGGTTCAGGTGTAGGTCACATTGTTTGCCCTCTGCAAATACAGAGGCCAATATAAAGTGGGTGTGAACTATAAAAAAAAAATATCGCGACACCTCGGACAGCAGCCCAAACATCTGAATCATCACCACTTTTTTTTTCCTGAGTTTACGGTGGTGGCAAGTGGAATTAATCATAAAGTGGGTCCTTTAAAGTGTACCTCACTTTGTTCAGCTGCAGCCGTGAAAACACATTTGAGAGGCTTTGAGGACTTTTTTTTTCTTTTTTTTTTTGATCGATCTCGTGGTGGTTTTTTGACTTTCGGTTTGCAGCCATTTTAACTGAAGCTACTTTCATTTTCAACCCAACCCTGCTGATTTCTTGGAAATAGCTTCACGGCCAAACGGATGAAACGCCCAGCAGTAGCTCAACACACAAGGCAAAATAAGATACACAAAGGAGATCGTGATGCAGTGACGTAAAGAAGGGCGGTTTTGGCTCGTGTCAGAGACGCCGCTCCATCAAACACACACACAAAAACAAAACACTTACCTGTAGTTTCAACGGGTGCAGGTGGATGCTATAGCTGCTTTAGGGATCGCCTGGTAACATTAAATATGCAGACAGTCTATTCTATAGATAGCCGAAAGAGAAACACACAAGCCTCGCCGGCTGTCCGTCGTCGCACAGTGCGCGCGCCGCCGTCTGCAACAAACGAAAGTGAAAGTCGCGCTTTTATTTCGTGGCGGGCGGAAACCCCCCCCACCTCAGGTTAACAACACGCTTTGTTTGAGCTAAGCAGAATAATGTGGACGATTCAATTGAGCTTTTCATTGTTTCGTGCTCAGAGAATCGGCTGTATCGTCGTCGAGTCCCATTTTTTATGTTGGTGTTGAAGTTGTTTTGCTGTTTTGTTTTGTTGTTGTTCCGGCGGTTCACCATGTGGGGGCAGTAGAGGGCGCAAACTTTCCCACAGAGCGGATTCGGCGGTCACCTTTAGGGACCGTCCATAAAGTCCGTTCTCCGACGAAAACAACAGATTTTTGGTTTGTTTTTGTTTTAACGGCGCACATACAATGACTTTAATGCATGTAGTTTGTCATGTGTGTCAACTTTCTGTTTATATACATCATACATACACATACACGTGTGTGTGTGTGTGTGTGTGTGTGTGTACGCGCGCGTGTAAGCAGCCAATGGTAAATAAGTTTAACCTGGTATTTTGATGGACATTGGTTGTACTTTTTTGTTTCGGTTTAACTGTGAAAATGAACGATCATTGACCAGAAAATGCTAAGAATCTATTCATCTGTTTATCTGACCTTTATGATTTCAGTGTGTCATAATCAACCACAAACACTCCTGTTATTTGGAAAGTTGGTCTGAAATTATTTTGTTTTTCTTTTGTAAAAAAAAAAAAAAAAAAAAAAAGTTAATTCATTCATTCATTCATCTTCTATACCTGCTTATTCCTATGGACAAATCCCTGGACAAATCACCAGTTCATCGCAGGGCCACAAAAAAAAAAAAAGAATGACAACCAACAAGAGTTAACACAGGTTTATCAGAGGTGTTATCATGAATCATGAATATCATTATTATTAATCATTATAATGGGTACAGCAGTAAAAGAAATTGGGCTACCTTCTACCTAAATTCTTCAACATGAGTGTCCGTGTTCGGTGATGCACTCGTGGCTGGAGATCACATTCAAACCATGCCAGCTCCGACACACACCAGGGCTTTTTGCAACGGCTCCTTTAAAAGCTCACCTCCCTCCACATTGTGGCCCTTTTCTGTCCAGTTACCGCGCAGCACAGTTCACACACATATACATGTGCGTGGTCACCCTCCTATTCTTCTCCAAACAGTGGCAGGAAGTCGTCCAGATATCCGCAGGACCTCTGAAAAAAGGGCGAGTGAACAGAGCTGGGTGGTGGTGGTGGTGGTGGTGGAGGAGGTGGTGGTGGTAGTGGAAGGTGTCGCTGGAGGCGGCTGCAATGAGCTTCACTCAAAGTTAAAATTACGGATTGTGAGTAGCAGGACTGAAGAGAGCTTTGAAGAGGAGAAGGAAGGTTTCAGACCTCAGCTCGGTAGGAGCGGCAGGGAGCCAAACAAGCTGAAGATGTCGCTGCTGAGGACGGTGCTGCTACTGGTCCTGAGCTGGACGTGTCAAGGTGGGGCCACAAACACACTCTGTTTTTCGGAATTGTTGATCCACATCCTGTGGGTGAAAGCAGTGGAGGGAGTGTTGATGTCCATAAGGTAGATTCTAAGATTAACAGAGTGATATTACATGACTGAAATTATGAAATTGTCTGAAAGAGAAATGTAAAATATCATCTGAAAATGTTGGAGTTTTGTATATTTTTATTCTTGTTCTTATTCTCATTGTTCTTATTCTCATTGTTATTATTATTATTATTGTTGTTATTATCATTATTATTATTATTACTAGTAGTAGTAGTAGTAGTAGCACTAGTAAAAATAGATGTCACTATCTAAAACAGCATATTTTGTCTATTTTAATGCATTCACTTTATCTAGCTTCACTAAAGATTTGATTTTGCTAACAATTTATCACTACCATAACAGAGAAGTTAACATAACCTCGAATTGAGGGTGGTCACAGAGGGTGGAGCTAACACCTGGCAGGGGGTGTGGTTACTAACTTGAGAGAGGGTTTGTGACATCACAGTGAACTGATTTCCAGAACTATGAGTCAAGCAGGTAAAGTAAAGGATAGATTTGAAAACTTCTGAGGAGTTAACTGAAAGGACGGATACAACGTTTGTTGTTTTAAAAATTATGTACTTCTAGTTTAATATATGAAAGTTTACACTGTCTTTCCTGAGAATATAAAAGAAAATCATTATCAAGCTAAACATCTATTTTTAGCCATAATGTTCCTGTGTGACTTTTTTTTTTTTTTTTTTTAATGTTTCTGCACACACCTGCCCAGCCCATTGTCCAACTCCATCCCATTCCTCCTCACCATGGCGATGACCTTCAACCTTTATCACGGCCCGGCCCACTCCATTTCCTGTTGCTATTCACTTCTTCTGGAAACTTCCTGTTTATGTCGGGCCCAGTTTCCTGTTCCCCTAACGGTCCATATCAGGGAGCCATCGGCCACTGCTTGACCTGCATTGTGATGAATGGTTGCTAATGCTCTGAAACAATGAGAGAATTGAACGTGTGGGCGAGCGATAACGCAGTCGGTGTGGTGAAATAAAATCTCCAGGCCCGACTTGTTAAAAAAGAATAAATAGTAATAAAAAAAAATAACAATACACATGTAGTGGTAAATTGGAGGCAATGCAATACTTTAAATAAATATTAATACTATGAGAGCAAAAATGGATAACGCTCAGCGTGGCGGTCAGATTCCTAAGTCCAGATGATATTTTCTGCCCTCTTCAGTCTCGGCTGCTGCGGTGTCTGACGATCCGTGGACTCAGTGTCGCGTCAAGAAGTGCAAGGACAAGTTCAAGGACGGACTGTGCAACAGGGAGTGTCTGGAGTCCGAGTGTCTCCGGGACGGCTTCGACTGCCACAGGGACCGCAGCCAATGCAAGTAAGAAAGCTGAGCCTCTCCGTGCATGAGTGGCTAGAGTGACAACTGCCAATGAAACATATTTATATTCATGTTGTATTATGGCTGTTCAGGTTCAATCATTTTCACAACAATTGTCATAATTACATCTTGTAACACTACAAAAAAAAAACACACGTTACTTTTGTCCTATGACAGCCAATTACTGAATCTAAAATCCTAAAACAAAAACCTCACGAGTTGATTTGACTATGTGTCGTTGAACCTGTCAGTCCAGGCCATATCCAGTATTGCCGCGACCACTACGCCAACTCCCACTGCGAGCAGGGTTGCGACAGCGCCCCCTGCGGCTGGGACGGCAGCGACTGCTTCACGCAGCAGGCGCCGGCGTGGGCCAAAGGAACCGTGGTGCTCCACGCCAGGATCCCACACCAGCGCGGCTCCTTTACCAACAGCTCGCTGCTCTGGGCGCTCAGCATCCTCCTGCAGACGCCACTCAAGCTGCGAGGCACCGCCCCCCTGGCCACGACCAGGAAGCTGCAGGACTTCACCCCTCAGCAGCTGGAGAGCATTCTGGCCGACGCTTCTGCAGCTGACTCCGACGGGTGGGTGACATTTTATTGATTAAGTACTGGCCAATTTCTAGGAGAATTATTAATGCAGTGCTGTTTGATTTGAGTGCAGGACGATAAGTAAAGAATTTGAGAATAGGTCAGTGGGGAGAGCTTAACTTAATACTACATGCATACCCATTAAACACATACTAAAAAAAAAAAAAAGTAACATGAGTGGTGTTCTGTCTTTCCCCGGCCCGCAGCTCCCTCCTCTTCCTCCAAGTGGACAACAGGCCATGCGCCCGTCTGACCTCTACCTGTTTCCCCAAAGCCACCGAGGCGGCCAGTTTCCTGCGTGCCGCCGTATCGCTGAAGCCCTCGCCGTTCCCCGACCTGCCGGAGCTGGCGGCTGTCATCGGCATCAGAGGCCTGCAGCACGAAATAGGAAGCAGGGATGAGGAAACTGGCAGGGAGGAAGTCAAAGGTAAGCCCACGCGTCCTGTCTCTGGCACACACGCACACACCGCGTTCATCCAAACAAAACATTATGAAGCACTTTTCAGTTTCCAGCGCGTAGACATGTTAGAAACTTCAGTTGAACTTCAGCCCTGTTAGTCTTGCACTATGAGTCATTCAAACAGCAAATCTTGCTAAAGTGGAGACTGGAGGCAAAAATAAAGACACAAATATGGTCATAAAATGACCATTTAAATCATTATTTTTACCGTTTAGGTTTAAGCTCACCACACTGTGTGTTTTATTTTCTGATTTAGAGACCAAGTTGAGGTTCAAACTAAAAGTAAAAAAAACAAAAAAACAACCAAAACAAAACTGGGATTTACAGAAACAAGGCTGCAAAAATAAGCAGTACAGAGATGAAATCCTAAATCTTATCATCTTTTTGAAATTAGACCTCAGTGCTGATTAAATTACAGGTTAACATTAACAGATGAACAATTTTTAAGATACATAACTGGCTGTTTTTCATTGTATCGTTGTAGTTGGGTTATTTCTGAATGTTTGTATTGTTGTATTTTTGCAAAATGTTTTCAAAAATGTAATTTACAAAATCGAATCAAAAGTCCCGCAAGAAGATAGAGAAGTTAAACAGGAAGTGACTGCAAGCCATGCAGTTGCTAACGAGACTAGCATGGAAACTGCAGAAGAAGCTGTTTTTATCACATTGTAGCCAAACTCATTGTCACATTTAAAGGACAAATCAATGGTCTACTCTCCTGCCAACAGAACCGACCCCTGCCTGGCTCTGGGCTGTGGTGGCCGTGGCCGTCAGCCTCCTGCTGGTTCTGACCTTGGTTGCGTTCCTGGTGGTCAGGAGGGTGAGGCAGCGCCGGGCCGAGCAGGACGGCGGCGGTGGCAGTGGTGGCAGCGGCGGTGGCGGCGGCAGCGACAGGGTCAGACACCGGTTTGCTGGCTCGGATGCCGATCCCAAATCTGTCAAGGCCCTGGCACAACAGGCAGCCCGACAGGAGCAGCGGGCCCGATCCAACCGGGAAAAAGACAAGATCAGCTTGAGGAAGAAGAAGAAAGCCAAGGAAGCGGAGAAGAAGAGGCGGAGGGAGCCTCTGGGGGAGGACTCCATCCGAATGCGGTGAGAGGATGAAAGAGAGGAGGAAGTTTGGCCTGCAGGATGGAGGAATTCTGTCCTGGGGCGTCTTGAAGGAGTGCTTCCCGCCTGGCTATCTATAGAATACTCTATATTTGTAGACGCTTTCAGAATGGGGAAGCCTCATATAGAGTCAAGTACCATCAAATGCAGTAAAACCCAGTTTTAGAACACAATTATTCAGATTGAATAATTGTAATCTATCACATTTAGATAGCTCAGGGTCACAGGGCTCTGCTGGAGCCTATCCCAGCTGTCATAGGGCAAAGACTGGGTGACACCCTGGACAAGTCGCCAGTTCATTGCAGGGCCACATAGAGACAAACAACCATTCTCACTCACATGCACACCAGTGTTCAATTGACCTCACATGCATGTTTTTGGAGTGTGGGAGGAAGCCGGAGAACCCGGAGAGAACCCACGCAGACACAGGGAGAACATGCAAATTCCACACAGGAAGGTCCCAGGCCCGGAATCGAACCCACAACCTTCTTGCTGTGTCGCCCTATAGTTTGTCGTTTATTAAAAACAAAAACAAAAGGCCAAAAGGACAATGTTTGAATTGGCTTATAATTAGCATTTATACAAGGTGTAAGAGTTTCTACACCTGCCTGTTTACGCAGTAGACTAGAACTTGGATCTGTTCAGAGCTTTTATTGGGTCAATAGAAAATAGGAATTACCATTAAATTACCTGCAATATTCTTTCTGACCATTAGAGGGCCCTAAATGTCACACACTGGGTCTTTGAAATATTGATACATTAACTTCTGTCTGTTAAACGGCAAAATTTCATAGGAAAAAAAAAACAGACTGACTGTGGGAAAACCCGCAGTGGTTTTCATGTCCCTTCCGACCGGCTTCATGTAGTTCTTTGACTTTATGAGTCACCCAGAGCGGAGCAGACACAATAGAGCGCTGTCTGACTTTGTCTCGGGCCACATTAGTCCTCAACTGTAAACATGCATTAGTTGGTAGTCCTTGAGGAAATGGGCGGGGCCTCTGGAATGTGACAGGGATTTGTTATTGTTTGACCGTCGCCAGCGAGCACAAAGACGTCTTTCCTCCAACAGGGCAGGATCATTAATAAGTGGCGACCACCAGGCAAAATAAAAGATGTTCTGTGGGAATGTTCATTACTTCATGTTTCCACTCATTGTTATATTTTATGTGCTGTGTGTCTTTTTTTAATTACTGTTACGTCTCATAATGGGGGACCTTTGAAGCACTTTAGAACACAATGTAATTAGAAGATGCAGAAGAAGAAGAAGAAGAAGAAGAAGAAGAAGAAGAAGAAGAAGAAGAAGAAGAAAAAGACATTTCTCATGAATGACAAGGAGAAACTTCCAATGAATTCAAGTGAACTCTTGAAATATTATTAATCCCACTTTCATTTTCCTTCTTTTCCTCTTCCAAACTCCTCTGTCCCCTTTCTCTCCTTTTGACTCTGGCACTCTCCTCCCCTCTCTCCACCCCTCCTCCTCCCAGGCCTCTAAAACGGGACCAGGAAATCGGGAGTGACACGGACTTTACCCAGAGTTCCATGGAAGACATCAGATGCTCCAGGCGGCAGGAAGACGCCTCCATCTGCGACCACCGCAGCCCAGAGCAGAAGCACTACAGGGCCGGGAACCCACAGCAGCACAGGCCTGTGCCACGTAAGTCCTGTCCCGTCCATCGGTGGCTTCAAAAATATGAAGCACGATGATCATCATCATGTGGAAATAAAAATGGATGGATTTATTTGATTTATTACAAATGTATCTTCCCAATGCTTCAATTTAAAGTGTGTGTACCTCAGTTTAAACTCTGGCTTTAATGGCTGTTGTTGTCCATCAGCTCCCCCTAGAGGATGGGACAGGAACGCCATGCCTCCGCCACTGCTCAGCCCTCCTCAGCAGGTCTGAACGCTTCTGTTTTTCAGTCTTACTGTGACCAGACTTAAGATCGTGTTTGGGCTCACGTTTCTAATTTGTCTCTCCGGGCTGGTATTTCTTTCCGTGACGTCAGGATTATGGCCTCACTTGAGGAAACAGAATATTCTGTAATAGTTTGTGTTGTTTCGCAGTCTGCAGAGTGGTGCGGCCCAGATGGTTCTGTGGTTCTGATCCGAGCGGTACGCAGCGGCTTGGACAGAGTGGTGCTGGAGCTGATGAGATCCGGGGTGCCTGTCAACAACACTGATCATACTGGTAATGCACACCATGACCCACTCCCTGCTTCAACCTCTGAGTAGCTGAGCCATCCAGCACTGGACCGTAGCTTCTCCACATTTAGCCTCCTGCTATAAAGCCGGACGCTTGGTTGGACCTTTCAGACATTCGGAAGGGGACAATAAGTCAAATTTGACTTATTTCTTGGTAGTTCGCTGATAGGAATAGAAACATAATCAGAAATAATTATTAAGATGGATTTTACATCATATGCAACATTTGATTTTTATTTATCTTTTTTTTTTTAATTGACTTGCCATCTATCTGTGTGAGGTTCACCTTTGGCCATAGCAGAGCTCTCCAGCAGGCCGTGCTGGACACTGAGGGGCTGAGTGATCGCTGTGACTTACCCCGTCTCTCTCGCTTCCTCCTTTTGTGTCCCCTCTTCTCTCCCAACCTGTGATCATTTCTGCCTGGCCTCCATCAACTCCTTCACCTCCTCCTCCTGTTCCTGCTCTTCCTCCTCCTCCTCCCCCTCCAGATCCCCTGCTTCCCTCCTCCGACTCAGAACAAAGTTAACTCGCTGGAGCTCTCAGTTAGAAGTCAACGGCCGTGTTAACTTTGTTTTACGCCACCCTCTTTGCACCCCCCCGCCCCTCTTTCTGGCCCCAGTTCCTCGTCCTTACCTCCATCTCTCGACCTCTGTCACATTTGCATCTCTTATTTTGTCCATCATCTCCCATCATCCTGCCCTGCCTCTCTGCTGGACTCTGTTGTGTAATGGTTGTTCATTGGCTGACTTACTCCCTCCCTTCTTACTCCCCCTCCCTCACCTCTCTCCCTCTCCTCCACCACTCATGCGGTCTCTCTCAGGGAGGTCGGCCCTGCACTGGGCATGCTCAGTTAACCACCTCTCCCTCGCTCGGACCCTCATTCGCTACGGTGCTGCTGTGGACCTGCAAGACAACAAGGTGAGTCGTGGCTCATTACTGAAAGATTTGAAGGGATTCAGATTTTTGGGGGGTTTGCATGCAAAACAAAACTGCGACCTCTAGTGGTGAATGGACACGTTTGACAAATGACAAGCGCATTTGGCCCCTTTGATTGAAGGTCAGAGTCTCCTTTTAATCCTAAAAAAATCTATTAAATTTGAGACGTTATGGTTTCTTTTTATCAACTCCTCTGTCAGGGTGAGACGCCTCTCTTCCTTTCGGCCATGACCGGCTGCTACGACACCGCCAGGCTCCTCCTCCTCCACGGTGCCAACCCGGAGCTGCACGATCGCAGGGGCCGGCGGCCCATGGACATGGCGCGAGAGGGCGCGCACCACCAGGTGCTGGAGCTGCTGCTGGCTCACCAGTACCAGAGGGCGCCCGTGCCCATCGACTCGGCCAACGAGATGCTGTGGGAGGAGCGAGCGCTGATGTACTCGCAGTGGATGGGCACGCCGGGCCTGCCAGGGAGAAGCGCCTCCTTCTCTGGGATCGTCGGCCACCGGGATATGACCCCTCCTCCGCAAAAGTATGTTTTTATGAACATGTTGTCTTTACTTTTTGTGACAGCGACACTACATGTCCACTAGGGGAGCGTAGCTGGCACTGTTATAATCGTTACTGGTGCAGTTGTACAAGCTACCTGACCTGAGGTCGGGGGATTCACCGAGTCAAAAATAAAGGTTACAAATACGTATAATAATATGTGTACATACACAATATTGCATAATTACTGTTTCCTCTAAGTCATAGGCGTCAAACTCTGGCCCGTGGGCCAAATTTGGCCTGCAGTGTAATTTTATTTGGCCCGCCAGGCAATACAAAATCACTGCTAGAGCTGGCCCGCCAGCATTACACAGCACAACTACTGTTACTACAAATCCCAGAATGCTCTGCTGGTATTTTGGTGCATCCATCTGGACAGGACGTTCATTGAGGGAAACTCTAAATTGTCCGTAGGTGTGTATGTGAGTGTGGATGGTTGTTTGTCTCTGCGACGAACTGTCGACAGCTGGGATAGGCTCCAGCTGACCCCCGTGACCCTGAGCTCAGGAAGAAGAGGGTATGGAAAATGGTTGGATGGATGGATGGATGGATGGATGGATGGATGGATGGATTATAACTGAACTGCTTTATTGTTGTTATTTTATTTTACATTTATTATTAGCCATGAAAAAGGTTACTGTTGAAAAATTTAATATTACATTTATTACTGTATGGTATTAAGCTTCGTTTGTTCCATATTCAGGTTGAAGCAATACTTGTTTGGGTCCATCTAAAAGGGTTCACTGTTATATCTGGAGGGAGATTTTTGTTTTTTAAGTTTGGCTCACTGTTTATTTGAGTTTGATGCCCCTGCTCTAAGTGAAAGCACATCTCAATTCATGTGCCATACAGGATTATTCTGAAAAGCAGATAACTAACACGAGCACCTCTCTCCTCGCCAGTGACTGGTCAATGAGCCGCGTGCAGTACCCTTCCCCTCAAAACTGGCGACCTCAGCTCAACCAATCGGCAACGGCCCTGGTCCCTCCAAGAATCATGGGCCGCTCGCCTCGGCCAATCAGCACCTTGCAGGAGGTGACGTCGGAGGACGAGGACCGCGACAGGCACCAGGACGGCCCCAGAGCCACCACGCCTCACTTCCTGTCTCCCCAGCCGGCCCCACGGCAGCGCTCCTTCTCCTGCACCCAGCATGCATTGCAGCGCCGCTCCAGCGGCCACCACCCCGAGCCAAATTACATCATTGTGACGGAGAGAGCGACCAACGAGCCCATTGAAAGAGTGGCGGTTGCGCCTCCCGCGAATGTTTCCATCCAATCAAATCGACCGCCGGTGGTAAACGGGGAAACTCCCATTAGGGCCGAACAACCGGCGGTCAATTCAAACAACAACTCAACCAGTACAGAGCAGAAGTCCAGAAACGAGAGGTCAAATGTGTCAAACACAGCTGAGTCCACGCAGACTGCCTTGTGAAGGACACAGGAAGTGGCCTGTGAGTGAACCACGCCCCAGAAATGAGACAAGTCCAACTTTTACTTCTTCTGCTTGCTCTGCTTGCCATAACACACAGTTGTGGAAATCGGCCACAGTCGGTCACAAACGGCATCCGTTCTTCTCCGGGGTTAAAAAAAATTGTTGTTGCTAGAGATTTTAACTGTGCGGAGAGATCGGGGTTGGGAAGAAGACTTCCTGACAGGTTTGCTTCCTCAGCTCTTCTTTCACACCACCTTTGTTTTAGACCACCATCTTGAATGAAGGCAGTATTGACATCTGAGCATTTAGTCTTAGATTTACATTCCCACTCCATTCCCCATACTGACCAAGTTCTTACTGTAAAATATTTACCTTGTGTCAAAAACAGATTATTTTGATTATTGCTGACACAGCTGAGGAGAAATTATTTTTAGAACTGTGACAGATACCTGCTGACGCAATAAAGTGTTTCTGTTGCTTATGAGTTTCCCTGTTTGTGTCCAAAACCAAAATACTGATGCTTCTGTATTATTTCTGTCAGTTTGTGTCAAAAAAAAAGGGAAACCGCCCTAAAAACTGCATAAACATGCTTTCTAGTTCTTTAAATGTATAAAATGTAAGATAAACCGATGCACATTGATTTATTTTGTTTATAAAGAAACCAAAATGTGGCATTTCCCATGGCATGCATGGCGGAGGGTCGGTGGGTTTTTTCTCGTGGGAACGGAGGGGAAAAAGAGGAAGCGGCGCCGTATTTGCATCTTTACGACCTGTTGTGATGCTTCATTTCAAAGGCTCCTCGCGTTCACACGCGCCCTCGTCGACGTGCGAAGACGTTTACGACCACTAAACACTTTGAAGCACACGTGAGGTTTTATTTTCCAGGAGCATATTGCGCCTCAACGGCGCTCAATTTACGTGCTGGGAAAACCACACGTTTTACGCACGGCTCGAAGTTCCTTTTTTTTTGGCTATAAATGCATTTTCAGTGAGTGTTTTCAAAGAGTCTTGCACAAATCGAAAGAAACGGCTGAACTCAAAACAAACGAGGGTGGGAGGAGAGTTTGTGTTCTTCCTGGAATTCCCAGCTGCGTGACTGTCACAGGTTTCTAGGTGAGGATTAACATCTCCTTCTGTGTGGAACGTCGCAGCGTGGTGCCACACGAAGGCACGAGCACATCGGAGCCTCTTCCTCCTGGAGGCACGTGCCATGCAGCAAACGATCAATTAACACATGTGCACGTTTAGTGAATTTTCTCTGGGTTTATTTACAATAAGACAAAAAAAATAAATTAAGGTGCAAAAATACATCGTGAGTCTGGGCGATACAGTGAGAGTGGAGGAGGAGGAGGAGGAGGGAGGAGAGGAGAGGAGAAAGAGCAGCAGCAGCAGCAGCAGCAGCAGTTGATATCAGGTACAGTATTTACACACTGATTGTATTTTACTGACAGCGAAAGACTGAAAGGTTAAATAAAGACAATAAATGTGCTGCTGCGTGAGTTTCACTCGGTGTTGTTTGGCGCGTAAAAGTTCGTGTACTGTGCGGTCATGGTACCAGCACTGACCACACGGCTCTGGGTCGAGCTCATCTTTTTTTTGGGTCACCTTCACCTTCAGCTGGAGGAGACATGGTCTCGGGACGCTGAGCCTGTATGAGGGCTTCTAGGGTCTCCGCGGAGCTGGTGAACACAGGTCTGCACGTCGCGGTGATTTTAAAGTCCAGTTTGTGGATGTGTTGGATGTGTTCAGGGCCACGGCCTCCACAGCAGCTGTTGGGCCTGTTGGCAGCGGGACGGGCTCCGTTTCTCAGCGACCCTCGCCTCTTTTTTGTGCGGTCTCCGGGGATTTGTCGGCGATTGCCGCGCCTCGGCGCGCTTGGGCACGGACGCGGCGAGCGCTGGGACGCCTAGCCTGTGGCCGGACTCGCGCACCAAGAACCGGAGCAGAGAGCGGGATGTGTTCCTGAGAAGAGCGGAGCTGGAGGGATGATCCGCGTCGCGGCTCCTCTGCACATCTGCACGGCTGCAGTGTGGGCGGCAGACGCGCGCAGCCAGGGAGGCCTCGAGCGCAGATCCAGGCAACACAGCTTTCCCGTCTGGGCCCAGGAACCGAGACGCCCTCTGCAGGCAGCTGGAGAAGCCGTCCTGGAAGGTGTGAGTCCGGCCACCGCCGCCTCCGGGGCCTGCCTGCTGCCGCTGCGTCTGCAGGAAGAGGACGGTGTGCTCCAGGATCTCCGCCTTCTCCACCCTGCGTTGCGTCGCCTCCTGTGACAGAGACAACGAGTTAGACGAAGAGGCACGCTCCACATTCTCACCGGAAGTCGTTTCGTGTGGCCAATGAGCGGCGGAAGACCTGCAGGCCGAGTCCTTTACCTGCTCGTGCAGCAGCAGAGTCTTCAGGCTCTCCAGGCTGCGGTTTATTCTCTCCCTCCTGCGTCTCTCCACCTCTGGTTTGAGACTCTGCGTGGAACAAAGGACGAAAACCAACAGGAGGAATGAATAAAACTCGTGAGGGCAGAAACAGAGGCCAACCTCATATCCAAGTCCAGAAAGTCCAGGGAAAATTTAGCCACAAAGTAATCTGTGATAGAGGAGTAAAATCCGGACGGCGGTGATACCTTCTTTGTGGCCTTTGCGTCCTCTGGATCTTGGAGATACTTCATGGTTGTATTCCAAGGGGAAGTCGGCGGCAGTGGGAAGAGTCAGTCTGTCAGCCGGGGTTGAATGTGAGCTCCCTCTTGGTCCAGTCAGGTGTCTTAAAGGGTGGGTGCTCGTGACGTCAGACTCCACCACCCACCACAGCTGTTGTTGCCCCCAAATGCAGGTTTTGTTTTGTTTTTTTCGTTTTGTTTGTTTGTTTGTTTGTTTTTTAAACAAAATCACAATTAAAGAGACGATTTCTCGAAATAAAATCTTCGCATTTTATTGATTATCTCATTAGAATGAAATTATACACTAGGTCATTATTGTAAGAACGGATCTCGTCATTTTAAGAAAATAACAAAGGAAAGTTAAAAAAAAAAAAAAAGAAAAAAAGAAAAGAAAAAAAGAAGAAGAAGAAGAAGAAGCAAAGAACTAATTTAATAATTTGAGCTTCAAAGAAAAAAGACAATTGTTGTATTATGAGCTTCGAAGTCATTATTTAGAAGCAGCTTTAATATCTCAATAATGTATCATTCATTTAATAATCGCTTTTGCCTACACTTCACCTCGGACTTCTCTTGTCTCAGTCTTAATGATTTATTTTCAATAAACAAGATTTCTTTTAAAAAAAAACAAAAAAAAAAACAAGAGTACGTTGATGGTTTCCTCAGTGACAAATGTTGAAGTGCTGGCACGCAAGACGAATCAGTATTTTGAGATTTATCACTATTATCTCATTATATAGTTGTCAGTATTATTGTAGATAAGATTCAAAGTCATTCACCTGCATTTTTTTTTTTTACTGAATACTTTTTGATACTAACCATAAAAATAAAATAAATAAAAAATCAGCGGAATAAATTAACTTTCAGTTGACGTATAAGAATCAGACAACAACGACAACCACACACAGGGCAACAGAACATTCCTGAAGAACTCCCCTCCCCCCCCAAACCCCTTCAACCTCATTTACATGCAGTGTGTATTAAAAGTCTTCTACATGGGGACAAATCGAGACGTGTGCCGTGTGGGGGGCGCGTGCTGCCGCGGAGCACAGTGTGAGCTGCACGCGCCCGGCAAAGGTGTCGTCAGCTCGTGTTGCACTCATTTCCACGTGCGAAGAAAGCACCAAACATCCGCCGAAGCAGCGGGAGGCGCAGACAGGTGGCTGCATATGCGGCTGAAACCTTTGTTCCGGCCGGCGACACGAGGCGCGACTCAAATTTAAATCCACACAAAGAATTGAGCTCAGCTTTTTGCGTAAACGCCGATAAAAAAAAAAAATCGAGAGAATAGAAATTATAATAGTTTCGTTTAACGTCATCGAAATTGCCATGACTCACAAAGAAATCGCCGTAAGTCTGATGGAGGTGAGATCAAACGGCTCGTGCGTAGTATTTAATTTGAGAGAAAATTCCAAATGATAAAGTTTTCCCAGTGATGGAATGGAAAATAGAGGCACTTTTTTTTTTTTTTTTTTTTTTTTAAATCATGCAGGCAGGCAGCAGCTCGTGGGAACCCCGGAGCAGCTCAGTCCCCAAAACACTCCTCACAATGAAGTATCACTTCCAACAGGTAATAAAGTGCAAATAAGGTCGACAGCCTGCCAAGTGCAATTTTCCCACGAGACAGTAATGCAGAGGAAGGGAGGGGGCGCACATGAAGTTTGTTGTGAAAACTGCTTTTTAAAAAAATAAATAATAGTA
This sequence comes from Nelusetta ayraudi, assembly GCF_046127955.1. NCBI lineage: Eukaryota > Metazoa > Chordata > Actinopteri > Tetraodontiformes > Monacanthidae > Nelusetta > Nelusetta ayraudi. The sequence continues at coordinate 1,292,397 of NW_027466124.1, read as the reverse complement.
ATTTGCACTTCTGGACGACACAGATGCCGTGGTGCAACATGCATGCAGAACGAGTGTTTCCACTACAAGCTGTTCAATCTGTTGACCTTTTAAAGACCTTTAACATGCCTGAAACTAGAGTTTTATATCGCCCATGTAGATATAAATGACGTTTTAAGCCGTGAAGTGAGCAGCACGGGCCACAAGCGTGCAGCCACATTCTTCTTCTTCTTCTTCTTTTTTTTTTTTTTGGCCAACTTTTACGCCCGTCTCTCCCTTGACGCACGGCTCTTCCAATAAATCCGTTAAGTTCCAGCTCTAAAACGCCACAATAAAACCTTTCTCTCTTTTTTCTCCCCCCCTCTCTTTCATTACGCCTTGTGCCAAATACAGTTTAGAATCCCATGTGTGCACGTGGGAACCTGGGAGCTGGCTCTTTCCTTCACGCACCCTTGAGAGAGAGGGAGAGTTGTAACAGGTGGGTGATAATAATGAGGAGGATGAGAAGCGGAAGAGGTCGCAGCAGCAGCAGCAGCAGCAGCAGCAGCGCTCCCACACTCACACTCAACATTTGTCCGCGTCGGTCGACAGTCGGAGGTGTTTCTCAGCAAAGGGACAATTATTATTATTAGATTATATTTCTGACGCCTGGTTGTGCGAACGCGTCACCATGTGTCTCGCTCTGAAACAAACGTTCAAGACCGGTTTTTATGTGAGATAATAATGGAGAGACTCACTCACGGTCTCAAGCAAAAGGTTACTTTTGCGAACCCGATGGCTGTTTCGCTTTAATTACCCTTAAGATTTATCCTCGATAATCCAGAGACAAAAGTTGCTTCATTAACTGAACATTTTTTCTTAAAGGGTATCCGGATCAGACGTTTCCTTCAGTAATAGTCAATGTATCTGTCATTTATGATCTCATCTATTTACACTTCTTGTTTTGTTTTTATATTCCCATGTCTTTTTTAAATTTGATTTGTGTATTAATGTTTACATTGAAGTCATTATTTTTTTAAATCACCCCTTTATTAAAGGTTTTCCCCAGTGTTATATCTATCTATCTATCTATCTATCTATTGTGGGTAACGAGGCACGTGGAGGCGCATGCGGCACGCGACAACTTCACACCTCCTTCACATCCAGCACGCGCCCTTGAGGTGGGGGTTTGTTTGGCTTTGAAAGCCTTTTCCCCCGGAAGCCCTGCTATTTTTTTTGGGGGGGGGGGGGGGGGGAGCAAACATTCAAATCAATCAAATAACTAAAGACATACTTTGAATGAAACTTCAGAAAAAATAATGGCCAAAATGCTGAGATGAGCAAGGCATAAGACTTAGTCGATACCAGGCCAATGAAGCCGCTTGTCTAAATATATTAACTGATTAAAAAAACATTAACTGATTCATCATTGCATTTTCTTGGTGGAGGCACTTTACAGGGAAGCGTCTGTTTTTCTTCACACAATGCTCCGCCAAAGCGGTGTGAAATCATTAAAATGAGCGGCGACACGTCTGAGCAGCAATTTACATTTGAGTGAGCAGCGTGTGTGTGTGTGTGTGTGTGTGTGTGTGTGTGTGGGAACCAGAGAGCCTCCAGTCCTTCACACACTTCTCATTATGATGTTCCAACTCTCACAGGTAATAAAGGTGCAAATGGGCTCCTCGCCGCCTGCTTTCCCATGAGAAACACTGACTGGAGAGTCTCCCAGCAGCAGCTTCCTCCACACGCCGGAGAAGCGATGGATTCACAACCCCAACCCCCCCCCCCCCCCCCCCCCCCAAAAAGACATAAAAAAAAATAATAGTTAGAATAACTCAGGTGACGAGGAGAAGAAGCCTGTTGAAGTTTGAGTTGGTTTCCCCCCGGTCGAACCAAGACAAACATCCCGAACATTTTGCTCGTTCGTGGTTTAACCCTCTAACTTTGGAGCCTTCTGATTGGACAACTGAGTCTTAGCTGGCTTGATGGGGAAAGAAAAAAAAATAAATCTTAAAATCATTTACTTAATTATTTCTACTTAAATGATTAATAAATAATCCTGCCAATATTTTTCAATGTTTTTGACAGCGATTGGTGACGTGTAGGGTAAAAAAAAAAAAAAAGAAAGAGGTGATTGGCCACCGTCCCCTGCGTTGACTGATCTTCAAAGGGGCGCGCGAGGTGTGAAGACACGTTCGGTTTCCTGTCGAGCAAGAGTGGACACGCGCGGACAACAAACGGCCTGCTTTGTAGCCAGCTGCGGGAGGCGGAGGTGACGGATGAATACTAAACAGAGTGAAAGACCAAAGTGGGACAGGAAGCTGAACTCACTCACAGGACTCTCCTCCTCGCGAGGGCTACTGACTGACACGTTGAGGATCAAGCAAGCTTGAAGTGAAGACTTGCTGCTGGATGGTCAGACTAAAGAGCTTTTGGGGGAAACTATACCATCAACTAACAGATTCGCTTCTAGAAATTAAAGTTGAGGTACTTATATGTATGAATATTTTCATTGGCTCTCTCTCTCTCTTTTTTTTTAACCCCCCCCTCCCCACACACACACACACACACACACACAAACACACACACACACACACACAAAATATGTATGAATGCAGGACACAAAGTATGTTCATCTCATGAAAACCTTTATTTTTATTTCAATATATATATATATATATATAATTATATGCATAAAAAAGGAATGATGCTCACCACATAGTGAGACTTTCAGAATAACTTAGTGTGCAAAATAGACAACACATATAAATTTATAGAGATTTGAAGGCAGAAGACTTTGTCTTCCAACACAAAGGGGCCTCTGGCGTCAGCAGACGACCCGTGATTGGTTGCACAGGCCTCCTGCAGTCGCCGAGCATGAGGTCCCACACCTGCAATTGTGACGGATGGACATTGAATTAATCAGTGGATCCACAAGAGGAGACTGTGGTGTGGTTCTAGTGTCTCTGCGCTACTCACCTGCTCGGTGGGTCTGCAAGCACCACAGCGGCTCAGCGCCGGGCCCGGTCCACCGCAGCCCCATCGCCAGTTCCCCTGACTGAGCCTGGGCTTCCCTGCCTGCCTGCCTGCCTGCCTGCCTGCCTGCCTGCCTGCCTGCACTGAGCAGGGTGGAAGGTTATCTCTATCACGCATACATACATATCTTTGCTTTACACTATTTACACGCTTTGAGGCTGTGGAGTGACAGCGATCATCCCTTGTGATTGGATAGAGAACCCTGCGGATGGTTTGCCGGCAGAAGAAGATTAATCAGTTGTTTTTATGTGATATTTTTTTTTGAAAACAAGTCTTTAAATGTCAAAGGAGCTGCTCACGGCCAGGGCCTCCACAGAGTCTGGCTGGCCGCATGGCTCTGGGCGAGGCTCTGCTTGCTCTCCTGTCCCTCCTCAGGCCTGGCTGGGAGGTGGTTTTGTGCCGGAGTGAGCGGTGGGAGCTGCACCGGACGGACAAAGCGCCGCCGCTTGAGGACTCCTGCCTGCAGTCTGTGGTTGGACTCCCGCCTCAGCATCTGCACAACAGCTGCCTTGGAGTGAGGCAGAGAGCCGAAGTCGGAGCGACCTCCGCCTCCCCTGCAGCCGCCCGAGGAATCCGAGTCCGAGTCGGCGACGGCCAGGGACGGATCCAGGCCGAGCCACGTGTCCTTCCCGTCGGGCGCCAGGAACTGTGCGGCTCTCTGTAGGCAGCTGGAGACGCCGTCCTGGTAGGAGGGCCTCTGGCCTCCGTCGCCGCTCGCCAGGCCTTCCTTGGCGATGCTCTGCAGGAAGCGGACGGCGTGCTCCAGGACCTCCGCCTTCTCCATTCTGCACTTTGGGGCACCCTGCGGGAGGACATGGAGGAGGTCATAAGAGCCTGCGTTTCCCGTTACACACTGTCTAGAAGTCATCCAATACACAGATATATTACAGAAAGGTACAAAGAGTTCCCTGCTTGTCGTTTTTAGGTCGTTTCCACACAGGTCCCCCAAACACAACAAGAGCCTGTTAACGGTGGTGAGGTGAACGGTCACGTAAAGTTCCTATGGTTTTAATGAAGGTCTGGCATGTGTGTTTACCGGTTGCTGCGGCTCCTGAAGCAACATGGTCCTCAGACGCTCCAGGCTGCGGTTCATTCTCTCCCTCCGACGCTTCTCCGCTTGAGATTTTACAAACTAGTAAAAACATTTAAAAAGAAAAAGAAAAAAAAAAGAAGAAGAAGTTATAAATAATAGAAACATGTTTTCAGATTTTGTCCGATAATGAGAATCAGCAGCGAGCATCATTTATTTATTTATGTACCTTTCGCTCGGTGGTTGCGTCCTCAGTCTCCTGTTGCAGTTTCATCGTGACTCAGACGCAGCGGCTCTCCCAGTGGCTTCTCTCTCCCCTGCTGATCAAGTCGATGTTATCTTACTGGCGACGGGCGGCTTCTTATATCTCCTGGCCGGCCTCACAAGCTCCGCCCACTACATTTACAATCCAGCTCAGCAACCCCCCACCACCACTTTATACGCCGTCGACACCCCTTCTCCTCGCGAGCGACCCCTCCTACTTTCTTTTTTTTTTTTTTTACGAGCGTGGCACGGGCGCTTCTAATGATTAAACTTGATTAAAAGTTGGATTAGCCGCGAACGTTCGAAGGCTGCAAATGGGAAACGTCAAAAACAAATGTGAAATTCAAACTTGTTTTGATGATGCACGTGTTTTAAATGACACAACTCTACATTGTAGCCTACGAGATGATCGATCACAGTCTCAGATGTGTGAATCCAACATTTCTTTTTTTTTTTTTTTAAATGACGAGTTATCTCGTTTATCCACTAGATGGCCTGCGTGTATTTGTTCAGTTATTGTGGGTTTGTGTGACTTGACGTAAAAGTGACAAACTGCCGCTGCCTTCTAACGTCCCCTAATTCACATTCGCAACATGTTCCCTTTGCTTTAATACCACTTTATTCTGCAATCCCACCCTAATCCCCCGTCAATGGGCTGCGCAGACGTGTGGCGAGTGTCGACACCTCGCCGTTCAACACCTCACGCAGGCGCATTTGTTAGTCATTATGCAGGGGGGGGGGGGTTGTGAGGTGCGACACCCAACGGATTACAATGGCCTAGCGCGTGCCATTTGGGCGCGTCACTGTCTCGTGCGAGAGCGCCTTTTGGCCCCCCCATAGGGAGTTTCAACACTTGCGCGTGGCGACCCTTTGATGTTGCTTTCTGTGGCCGTGGGAAAGCACGGTGGCAACAGTTTTCAGTGCTGTGTGTGTGTGTGTGTGTGTGTGTGTGTGTGTGTGTGTGTGTGTGTGTGTTCTGGGCTGGTGTGGATCAAGCCTGATCACTGGTCAATGCAGGAAACAGTATTGTAACTTTTTGGTTTACGTAGGAATATTTTGGTGGTTGTTGGTCAGTAGTTTATTCACCGTCTTTCCTGTATGAAATATTTTATCCTTTGATGCCAAATGTGATTAGAAATTTACATTATGGAATCGTACGCAAGTTAAACAGGACGGGTCCCCTCGTCGGAGTCCCTTTGATGTTTTATATTTTTCCGTATCATTTTTTTTTTACTATTTCAGTTTGAGCTGATACAAATCTTTTCATACAAGTTCCATGAAACCTATTGATAACTGGTTTGCAGCGGCTGGAGTGAAATAAATAATAAGGAACAAGTAATCAACACTGCTCATTACTGCCCCCTACAGAAGGCCTTGGGCTACACACGCAATGACGGACGGAATGCCAGGTGGTTGTGAATACAGAGTCTTTATTGTAAAAGAGGTAGAGAGAATACAGGTGTTTCACTGTACAGAAAAAAAGACAGCACTGTTGACACACTCTTTCAGACCATAACGTGGACTCTCTCTCTCTCTCACACACACACACACACGCCTCATTTATCTTCACAGGGCTACGTGAGCCAAAGACACACACACACACACACACACACACACACACACACACAGAAACAAAAACACAAAAATCTTTGGATTTTTCTCTACTGCTCTCTCGTTCACTGGACGCATTCCCTCTTTCCGAGTTGTTAACTGAAAATGGTTGGAGCGCTAACAGCAATAATATTAATTGATAAAGGTATATGTGTGCTTAAAAAACAACGATAATGCGGTCCCGCCCCCTGGGCCCTCCGCTCCCCAGCACCCGACTACAAACACACAAGTCAGTAAGTAACATGTCCAACAGTAGTGGAAAAGAAGCCCGACAAGCCCCAGAATAAAACCACACTAGCATGCACGCATTTCTGCCCCACCGTCCGCGCACTCAGCTCAACACACGAACAACAACAACAACAATAATAATAATAATAATAATAATAATAATAATAATAATAATGACCGATGCTGAGCGTTAAGAAACCGACAAACAATAAAACAGAACAGAGTACAGTTTAAAATAGATAAAACAAACAAGAAACGACATACAAAAAAAACAACTGCAGCCAAGTGGGAAGTGTGAATTCATTCTGTCTGTCTGTCTGTCTTTTTTTTTTTTTTTTTTTTTACGTTTTTCCTCCACCCACCCCCACCCAGTCATCAAACTTTCCGTCGCTGTCGCTCTGTGCCGGCGGGGCGGGGCCATCAGTCCGAATTGTCGGAGTGGTCGCTGTGGGGTGAGGCGCCGCCCAGGGGAGAGGTGCGGCCGTGCCAGCTCCCGTTGGACTGAGGGGAAGCCAAGACACACACACACACACACACGGGCTGGGATTATTTCGAGTAACATCGACGCGTCGAGCAAGGAGCCAAACGCACCAATGTTTGGGTAGAGGAGGTCCACCCAGTAAACAACTTGGAAGATGACTGGACAAACCCCGTCTCTCCAACTCAAACTGACTTTGATTATTTTTTTCTTTTGGATTTTTTTTTTTTTTTTTATAGAGCCAGTTGGGCAAGTCTGCGGCAAGGAAGGGGGTAACACTAGAGTCACGTCTCGCCTTGTGGAGAACCAAAATACGCTGTGGTGATGTTTAGCTCAACTACTAGAACTCGTCTCTGCGACCAAGAAAAGGCTTCGGTCTCGATTTTCTTTTCGGGGTGAGATCTCTGAAAGATCAGCCGCCGAGGCCTCCAGGCTAATCTTCTTCTGTGATTTTTTTTTTTTTTTTAAGAGCGGCTTCCAGCAGATGCCTGTTAGTTAGATTATGCTCTGACTCTTGAGACTGGAGCTTGACAAAATGGATTTTGATTTAATTTGACGTCGCTGCTGGTGCACTCTATATCGACAGTCGCAGAATTTCTGTGATTCAATCAAAACGCCTGTTCTGGCTTAAACCGTTTAATCGGTTATGTGGTCAAGTGTTTTAGACGTTTGCGTGTATTTTTCTCGAGGAATATGAACTTACACCATCTTACTACCCTTTAGAGATTTTAGTTAATTTTGCCATGTCTTTTTTTTTTTTTTTTTTTTAATTCTTGCTTATTTTTGGCATCTAACTCAGTGTTAGTGGGAAGTACCTGCATGCCCATTGGGTAGGCAGACTGCTCGCCATTTACAGGTGGGACCCCAAGGAAGAGGTCAGCTGATCCGGGCAGGGAGAAGGACCCAGACCCTGAGGGTAAAAAAAACAGAAGAGACATTCCACTGAGATGAATTTTCAGGGACGCCACAACGCTAAAATCTTGCAGCGCGATAATACCTTGGTAACAGTTCAACAGTACAATAAAAAACTAAAAATACAGACTCGGGTAGGTGTTAACTGTCCTCACTTCCCTTTGTTTTGCTTTACTGCAGCTTAAGAAAACAACTTTTTTTCAGAAGGACCTGTCCTTTAACACCTTCATATATCCACACAGCAAAGCTGACAATACCATTCCATCGCTATTTGACAGCCAGTTTTACCAACAGTTTAAAATGCTAAGCCAACAGTGAGGACACCCGGGTGATGTCCCTGAGCTCTGCAGGCGTTCAGCTACCTGTGGAGTTGGGAGTGTGCGGGGAATCCTCTCCCTGTCGGGCAACGATCGCTGTCTTCATGGCATAAAGGTTGGCCTCCTCCTGGAACTTACTGATGTTCTTCTTGTAGCGAATTCTCTTGTTGCCGAACCAGTTGCAGACCTTGCAAGAAGGAAAACACAAGACACCGGCTTTGAGCAAAAAACAGAAAAATGAAAAAAAAAAAAAAAAAAAAAAAAAAAAAAGTCATCTTACAAACTCATGTTGTTCAAAGCGAGGCGAGTGGATCTACCTGAGAAACGGTTATTCCGCACTGTTTGGCAAGTTCCTCTTTGGCTTCTTCGCTCGGGTATGGGTTGGACAGGTGGGAATAGAAATACTCATTCAGGACCTCTGTGGCCTGCTTGCTGAAGTTGCGCCTTTTGCGTCTGTGGAAACAAGTTCAAGGAAAGGAACAACTTGGTTATGCCCTCCTGAATTTCTAGGATTAAAATGCAGTGTCGCCTGTGGCCATCGTATAAAGAGACATTTCTAAACAAAATTAGTGGGGAGAAAATTCTAACTTTACTTTAAATAGCCACTGTTTCAGTTCTAAACAATTATTTCCTCCATAATTGCTGATGCAAGAAAAACAATTGAATACATTTGCATTCACCGCTAATGTTAAGCCGGAAAAGGCGCTCACCTGGCGTCCAGGAAGCGCGAGCGCAGGATCATGACGGCCTCACAGGTGCTCTGCTTCAGCTGTGTCTGGATGGAGCTGAACTTGCGGTGGATGATGGCCACCATGCGCTCGATCTCCCGCGGGGTCACGGGGCGTGTGCGCGACTGCTCACGCAGCAGGTTCATGACGTGGGTGGTGAACTCGGTGCAGGCCTGCGGAGGTGAAAGACGGCATATGTTGAATGGGAAGTCAAACCACACAGCAGGAAAACTGACACGACTTGAGGAAGACCCTGGACACTTCAGTGGCTGGTATCATATTGTAAGTGATAATATTATATGTTTGTGCCAACAACATCAAAAGGGGGCTGATATACAGAAGTGTGTGCTTATTATGTATAGACTCAAAAAAAAAGCAGAGCAAGGAAAAGAAGTCAAGCAAGAACTTTTGTCCGTTCACTGACCGGTTGGAGAAACATTAGCGTTAGAAAAGTCTGAACAAGTGCATTGTGGGTTGTATGGTACAGCTAAGGATCCTATTCACATCCACAGACGTGGAGACTCTATTGCACCGGAAGCGTACAGAGAGCAGAGAGGAGCCGAGAGCCCGAACCCCACACCTAACATGTCGAGAGATTAGGCCTCTGACAAGCAACACGCTGTTGCGAAACACTACCTGCTCGTACTTCTCCAGCTCCGTGTGGTAGATACTGCGAATCTGGCTCAACTTGCTTTTGTAGTCCGAGTGCTCCAGCGAGCTGTCGGGTGACATCCCTCCCGAGCTGGTGGCAGCGGAGACGGCGGCGGCAGCCCCGCCACCCTTCTCTGGGCCGGCCACGCCCTCCGCCAGCAGCATGTTGTCTAGTCGCACCAGCTGAGGATCTGGGGGTTCGTCCTCTTGGGCGTTCCTCATCGACAGGCCTGTTGACAAGACAAATGTCACAAAATCAACAAAGCACCAAGTGTGCGTGTTACGGAACTGTCCTTTGTAATCTGCTGCGTTCATGTTTGTTTGAGCTTGCCTACTCATACATGTTCAACCAGTGGGTAGAGGTGTATTTGTACTTGTTTTACTTTGCACACCAGACTAGCTTTCTCAGTAACTATGACCATGACGATAACTTCTTTCCACTTATAGTTCTGTCAGCGTTTAGTGGGTGTTGAAGGATGCGGAAATGATCACAAAATTGAATATATATTTGAAACAGAAAAAATATAAATGCTTCAGAAAGACAAAACTATCACAAACACATTCTAAAACTGTAACTTTAAGCGCAAGCAATTTGCCAGAAAAGAGGTTCAGCAGAGAATGTTTGTATGAGCTGTTTTTAAAAGATGTACTAAAAATCATCATAAAGTCGAACAAACATTTACAAACAGACTTTATATTCAGTAAAGAAAACATAGTCAAAATCAAGGAGTATGTTACAAGTAAACAATCAGCATCCAAGGACAAATCCATTTTTTTGTAGTGCATTTACAGTGTATTTTAATTGCTACTCTGCAGATTTCCTGTAAATTAAGCTATCGGAAGAAACACAGAGGAAACATATAATTTCAGCATGTATTGTTGAGTTGCTGGTTCAGCTGTTGGTTGTATTTTATTTTATTTTTTTTATTACCAAAATGTAATTTATAAAATAGCCGACCAATTGTGTGACTGTGTGTGTGTGTGTGTGTGTGTGTGTGTGTGTGTGTGTGTGTGTGTGTGTGAATGCAGCTTTGTTTAGATTTCATTGCCTGCTGATGACACAGTGTCAACACAATCTAATAATGGTTTAATTATTGAAGAAGGCAATGTGAGTCAAAAGCCGTCAAAGGCTCATTTGATAACCAAATACATAAATGTGTCGTCTGCGTACATTTTTTTTTACTGCTCGGGGAGCAAAGGAAAGTGGACCCAAAAAAAGAAAAGAAAAAGAAAAAAAAAATAATAAGGTTACCTGTCTTTTCCTTGATGTCACACAGGACGCTGAATAAAGCAGGTTTCATCCGGTGACAGTTGAGCGCATGTTTCCTGTGAATTAAACCCGGCAACGTGTGACTTGTGATTGGAACAGATGACCAGTTGTAAACAGGAGTGACGACATGCAAATCGATCAAAACAAAAACAAAAAGCGAAGTGACTGACTAGCCACACCGCGGCTAACGTCGCGAAGCTTAGCTTCATGCTAGCTACGTGCTAAAGAGGCAAGAGCACTCTTGATACACATTAGCGAGCGGGTTTTAGTTTGTTTCAGTCTGTTTTAATGTGCTCGCGTACAATACTCCTATTGTCCGCAGAACACGCATAACAGAACACGACTGCTTCTGCTGTTAACCCATTTACACCTGATGCTACCCGGCAGCAGCTACCTATGGTGAACCCTCGCCTGTTAGCCTTGAAGGCTAACAATAGCCAACACCGGTTAAACCCCCGTGCAACTCCAAACAAGTGCGTGCTTGAAAATGACAGCAAAGAAACCCCAGAAATAGACACACATGCAAAAGCGTTCTAACAATCTGCGTCTAAAACATCCTTGGTTTATTACGACTGTCGTTAAATGTATATTTTGTTTAAAACGCCAGCGGCCGCCTAAATATCCCTAGACAATACGTCTAAGTTGGGGAAACTTTGCCCCATGCGAGTAGGAGTCGGCAAAGCGGCAAGAGAACAACAACAACAACAACAACAAGCAGCGTCGAGGAAAATTGAAAACGCCTTAAGTGGCCACTCACTTCGCCTGTGCCTCGTCCAAACTTTGGTCGGTGATGGTCATGATTTGCTGCAGTATGTCCCCGATGTCTCTGCGACTTTCGTGTCCGTTTTCCGTGCCCTCGAGGCCCGAGTCGCCGCCGTCGGACCGGTGCTGGGGAGGCTGGTGCGCCGAGTTCAGTGCGTGCATCCCGGCGTGGCCGCTCATGCCGAGTCCGCGGCCGTTGGCGGGCCCGTTGCCCGACAGAGGCTGCTGCTGCAACATCTCTCAGCGGCGCACAGTGGCGACGACTGCTGCCCGACTGCGTACACACACACACACACACACACACACACACACACACACACACACACACACACACACACACACACACACACACACACACACACACACACACGCGGCGCTAAGGCATGATCGCGCCGAGCCACGGTCCCCCAGCGCTTAACCTCAAACAGTATTGATTGGTGATGCAAAAACACTGCAAACATGCGAGATGATGGTAAGTGTCGTGTTTACTGGCAGCTGGTGCAAGCATGACAACAAACCATGACAACAATGAAACATCTGCATCTTAAATTATCGGAAAGAGGATGTGTGTGAGCGTTGTATCTGATCTTGCAAATGATGTGCCTTACTGTCGTCGTCGTCGTCGTTAGGTTTCAATCGGTCATAATCATCAGCAGCAACAACATTTATCAATATTTTCTATTAGCAATCAGCGTCACTATTTTGTCTGTGAACTCACGAAATATGACAAAAGTCCATCCATTACTTTTATTTACTTGCTTCACTCTTCAAAAAAAAAAAAAAAAAAAAAAAATACAACTTCTATATTTATGGAACAAACCCTTTGTGATCTCACAGAGGGCCTCAATAACTCACGGTTACTTCTCCCACACTAACTCTCAGGTAGGTTTTTGTCCTTACTTTTTGTCCTCTTACAAACATTTGTAAGGTCCAGCAACAAAGCCCTCTGTGATGTCACAAGGAACCTTTGCATTTCTCACAGGGGACAAAAGCAACCCCCAGCCAGATGCTAGCTCCGCCCTCTGAGACCCCCTTCATGTTGTCCCCTTCCAAACGTGTGTAAGGCCAGACAGAGGACAAACAACAATTCAGAAGGCGACTGTAAATAAAGGGATAAAAATTCTGATTTGGGGAAATTCATAAAACTTTCTTTGTTTATTTTTAATCATGTAAAAAAAAAAAATAAGACTGAGAAGAGGCACAGCATGGCCCTTTTTTTTTTTTAAGTTATCTGGTGAGAGGTTATAATAATCTCGCTGCTCTTCACACTTCACTCTGCTTCTCCTTTTAGCTGCAAGTCAACAGGATATGCACACAAACCACAAACGGTGTCAGAGGAGCCGTGTGCTGCCTGTTTCAACATGTTGCAACCTCTGTCTGTCACAACCAAATGAGTAGCAGCCCAGGCAGCAACAGCAGCTGCACGCAGCCGCCGCCGCCGCCACAGCCGCCACAGCTCCCTTCCTGAAATAACCAGAGAGGCTGCCTTCTGCTCCAGAGCATATACCTGCACCAGACTGATGAAATGCACGGCAGGGTTTGTCTCACTGGGCTTTTTTTCATCCCTCCCCTCAGCACTTGACAGTAATATTTCATAATAGCTCGCCTTGTCAGACGTGCAGCAAATGAATAGGGGTGGGCTGTGGTAAGAGGAACAGGAAGAGAGGAGACGAGAGCGAGGAGGCAGCGGGGCAGACAGAGCGGCTGAAAGCTGTCACGTCGGCATGTGAAACTCTTCACACACGGCAGGATTTTTTTTCTCTTCTCTGTCTTTCTTTCTTTCTCTTTGCTGCCAAGATGAGAAGCGAGCTAAAAATGCCGTGTGGATTCAAGATGTGACACCACGGGAGTGACAAAGTTTGGAACTTGAAGGTAAGGTTGAAAAGTGGAGGGTTTTTGTATTTACACCACGGGTAACTTTGTGATGGGAGAAGGGGTTGGGGGGGGGAGCAAAAAGCAGATGTTTGTCAACAGCGTTTTTCAAAAGGGAAACTTTTGGCAGAATAATGCAGATAATAAGGTATTTTTTCTCTGGGGCTGGGATGGTGACGCACACCACATACAGAAATGTATGGCAGAGGGGAGACTGAGCTATATTCCTAACACTAGAAACCTGTCAAACTGGTTTCACACACATTTACTCAGCAAGAGCTTGAAGCGGCTCCGCCATCGTCTTCTCCTCCGCCGAGAAAATACGCGGCTGCCCTGTGCTGTGTTGTTTACCCAGTGTGAGATTTCAGGGCCCGTGATCTCTGAGACTCAACCCCCACCTGCTTCTCTGTGTATCTTGACGTCAGGCTGTGAGAGTGAGATAAATGGACTGCGAAGACATCAAAGTGGAGATGTCCGAAGGAGATCTGATGGACCCGCTGGTCATCGTGGAGGAGGGCGATGAGATTCCCGGTGTCGCCTCAGAGGGCAGCCCGGCCGTGGAAGAAGACTTGGACGGCGGAGGAGAGGCCACCGTCGGCGAGGAGGCCGCAGGGCAAAAAGAGAAACCTGAGGGACGGGGGAGTGTGAGCGATGTACAAAACGGCGGTGGCGAGGGCGAGGAGGAAGGGAAGACAGCGGTGGGGAATGTAAACACCGGTGGCAGCGAGGCGGTGAAGCTGGAGAGGTCAGAATCCTGTGAAAGGCAACCTGAGGGGACGAAAAGCCAAGAAGAGGATCCAAAAAAGGTCAGTGGACAGTTCTTATTTGTCTGTGGCACAGAAAAAAGGGCCTTTTTTTTCTGTGCCACCCCCGCCCCCAACACAGAACTTCAAATGACTCAGCTCGCGGATCAGTGTTTGTCTGCGGTGTTTTGCAAGTCGGCCAACCAGCCTTGGTAACATACTTTGCGAAAAAAAAAAAAAAAATTGTTATACGGGGAGGAAAAACCAACACTAACAACCAACAGCAGCGAGCAGCAGGCATCATTTTTGTTAGAGGGCCACGTGGGAGTTGGCAATGTAGGAGTCGGGCAAATTCTTCCACCGTGCCAACAAACAGTGCGTGCCACTCACCCAGGAACCTTCCCTCCTTCGCTTTTTTCCTTTTTCTTTCTCTCTGCCACCTACACGTGGGTTCCCAGGCTCACCGGTTAACCCCTGACTTCCCGGACGCTCTGTACGAGCTGCTGTGCACCCTGCAGGAGGGCCGGCGGCTCAACGACCAGCGCTGCTCCTTCAGACTGGACGCCGCCGCCGCTGCCGGCGTCCGGAGGAGGAGGTGCCACTCAGAGCCCAACACCACCAAGCCGGCAAACAGAGGTGAGTGACAACGCAGCTGCACCTCTTTCCATGTGGGGGCGCTGACTCACCTCTGACAGATTGACTTGAATGGCTGTACCACTCCGGCCCTCCCGTCTCTTCCCGCAGTCGTCTTCTCCTCCATGACCTCGCTGCAGACGGAGGAGTTCTTCGAGCTGGTGGCCACGGCTCAGGCCCGCCGGCTGGACGACCAGAGGGCACTGCTCTCCTCGCTGCCCAAATCCAGGACCAGGAGCCTCAGGGGCAGCATCAAGCAATTGACCTTTGTCAGAAGGCCCCCGCCAGCTCCTGCTCCGGATCCCAAACCTGCCCCCGCACCCAAAGAGGATCTGTACAACATGATCCTCACCACACAAGTAAGCCACTTCTCAAGCCAAGGTTTACAGATTATAAAGAGAGAAAACCGTAAGGATGATTTTATTTCCCTGCACCCTTCTTACCTTCAGGCCCAGGGCAGGCTGGAGGACCAGCGCAGCAGAGCTCCTGGCCCCATGGATGATGAGGATTTCTTCTCCCTGCTGCTGAAGGTCCAGGGAGGACGCATGGAAGAGCAGCGGACTGAGCTCCCATGCATGCTGCAAACCTGAGACACTGAAGTAATAATAATGAGAATGACCGTTATGATGCCCAAGTTGGAACCACCTCGTTTGGCCGTGTCAGTCTGGGTTTATTTTAGATTTTCGTTGTTGTTGTTGCTTTCTTAGAGGACACATCTATCCTTTTTCCCACAGCGTTGATCCATGTTAAGACTCAAGTTTAGCTGCATTAACGCTAGCATTTGGGCTGTGGACTTTTTTTGTGACTGAGGGGGGCCCCCCTGTGGGACTGGACCAGCTGAAACGCTTCATCCTCTTGTTAAATTACATTTTTGCATACAGTATATACATCTATTTTGTGTGTGTGTTGTTTTGCATGTCTGCAATGAGTGCTTGACTCCAGTGTACAGAGGGAGGCAGCTCAGTGATTTGTCCTGCTTTGTGCGGGAGGCATTCACCACATCAGGGAAGATGTGGAGGAGTTGAAAACTCCAGCTGGCACTGCGCTCCACTGTGAAAGCATTTTTCGCGTGAGCTTCTTACCATGCAGATTTATAAACAATGTTTATAAAAAAAGGTTTGCTACCAGCTGTATTCCTCCTTCAAGCGTGCTTCACTTCCATTTTTTCTTCTCAGCCTGTTAATGGTAGGATGTTCAGCAGAAACCAGAGGGTGAAACCAGAGGAGGGTTGTTTGTTATCTTCAACATAAATTGTCGGTGCTCTGGGTTGCATTCCCACAAACTTGTGTGAATACCAAATTGTTTATAAATGACCAGTCGAATGTAAATCCTAACATCCTCCAGATAGTGACCACGCTGGGGAATAAACATTAGAAAGACAAACTCCAGAATACAAAATAAACTTATACGTTTAATGTCAGTTTACCTGGAGACACATGCAGCCTGGAGACAAAAATGGATTAACAGCAACAAGGACTGTTTTCATTTGCTCTCAGGAAATCAAACTTGTTTTTGGGGACCAAATGTGCCCACAGAAGTGGTTCAAGGCCATTTTAGTGAGCAGTCACAGTGAACTTCCTGCAAACCTGTGACCCCAAAGTTTGGTCCCTGTAGCTGAGAGCAGAGGTTTCTGAGGAAGTCCTGGCTGGACCTGACAGGAAGATGCTGTGTCACTTCCTCAGGGCGAGCACAACTGTGTGACACGCTACATTTTAATCCAAACTGCTGCTCAAGCTTCATTACTGCAGGCAGCGTGCATTCTGCAAGTGTTTTACCTAATATTATCCGTCAAATTATTGTGCAGAGTGATGGCTGCAGTTTTTCAGCATCTTCAGAATTTGAACCAAAAAGAAAAAAGAACCGAGATGTAGAGGGAAAACAGTTGCTGAAATGAAAAGTTTTCACGTTTCTCAAGCAGTGGTGATTTTTCTAAAAAACAGGAACAAAAAGTAGCAGCAGGCCGACCAAAGTTAGATTCAAGTTCCATTTTTGAGATGTAGCGCACCGTAACGAAATGGGTCTGTGCTGCACAGTCGGGTCATTCGTAAGAACACTTAGTAGTCAGGCAGCCGCTAAAAGTCAGTATTGGACACATTTCACTTGACGTTCATCTTATCAACCAAGGTTCAGCTTTAAAGTTGTAATGTTAAATATTAAAGGGCACCTATGATGCTTTTCCACTTTTTGAGCTCTAAATACTCTTCCAATGTTCCATACTAGTGTCAAACAATGCCAAAAGTGTCAAATAATGAGGTTCATGCGTTTGGACGTGAGCCCTGCAAGTCTTTTATTATTGATCCACTGGTTACAGCTTAGCTTCTTTAACATTTATACATTCATTTAGTTGTTTTTCCATTATTTTCCACGGTCATTGTTTTTTAATTGAAGCTCAGCCTCTCACGTGACGTAACGACCTAAAGTGGTGCTACTTCCGCACACCGAACAGCTGCGTGTTTTCGTCACGTGACCGAAACAAGGAAGTGGACTCGTCCTAAAAGTCAAACTTGACCGGGGAATGGACATCATCTTACTGCTGTGTCGAAGCGAGGAACTGGATCAGAGGCAGAGGTAGGAGCCGACCGTAAAAAGGCACTTTATTAACCTGAGTTTAACCTGCGAAGGAGTTCGATCGCTCAGACGTGTTGAATTTAGCCAAAGGTGCTGTTGGTCTCGCTGTCCTCTTGTCAAGTTCCAGACTTTCTTTCTCTTTTTGTCGTAACCTGTGTAAAGTCATCTGTCAAAGTCCTGCAAAGTTGTCCACCAGCAGCCGCCGATCGTGTGGTAGACCGCAGTGAAGTTAGCTTCAGGTTGGAGGGGGAATGCCGCTTATATTACAGTAGAATGGCACACAAACAACTTCAACTCCAACTACACCAGTTGTCGCGTCGGCTAGTTGTTGGCTTCCAGCACTTAAAATAAATAAATAATATATATCTATTTTATGTGTATATTATATGTGTGTAATTCAATGCTTTTTACAGTTGATGACGTCATATCATGATCATATGTATGTAAATATGAGTGCAAAATATGTCAATCTGTGCAAAACAGGAAGTATGGGGGGGGGGGGGTATTTCTTTTTCTTTCTTAACAATGCAAGTACAAAATGCTGAACTTACAACAATCTAGTGCAACTATTTTCCCCACAGATGCTGCTTCTTTCTCTCCTGCTGATCCTCTACTTGCCTGCAGGGGGCGGCAGCACGCCAATAAGCTGCTACAACGACAGAGGGGATGCGGTCGATTGGTAATTCACTGAAGTCGGGACGAGCTGCTGGGCCAACTGGAGTGTTTGCTGTTGTCTTCACCCCTCTCTCCTGTCCTGGCTCGCAGGTTCTACATGTACAAGCTGCCCACTAGACGTGGCAAGCAGTTTTCTGGAGAAGGGGAGAAGTATTTACTGCTGGAGAAAGGGAGCGAGGGATGGACCGACGGGAAGGGCTCGGTGAATGAGAGCACGGGAGCCCTGGGCAGGACAGTGGGACAGCTCTACTCCCAAAGCAAGGTTCGCTGCTTGGACACAGTTTCAGATCCTTCTCATCACCACGTCAGCCATTTCCCCTGGAGCTTCTGGGCTCAGTTTTTTTTTTTTTGATGCAACCAATAAGCTTCCTTACAGCTCTAACAAAATAAGGAAATGACTCATGCAAACCGCCTGTGACATTTATTTTCATGACAAGGGAAAACCAAAAATGCACGTGACAAAATTACACAATAGAATTACGACTCAGTGGAAAAACAAAAGACAAAATCGCAAAATTTTTCGCCCTCTCTGTGTGAAATTAAGGTCATGGATTTTGGTGTGCCAGTTTCTTATAGACACAGTAGTATTATTTTTAAATGCTTCTGCTTTCTTGCCATAGTCCTATCACCTTTATAAACAGCCTAATGAGATGCAGAGTTCAGCAAAAAAAAAATTGTGTTGCTGCTGCTTTAACCCCTGCACACACAGTTAAAGATCAGAACAGGAAGCAGGAAGAGGGAACTACAGTTTGCTTGTTTATTCCAATACATCTCTTTTTTTGTTGTTGTTGGTCAGCTTCTCATTGTTCTGCTCTCTGATGTTGTGTTTCAGCTAACAAACATTTAGCCAGTTCAGTTATTGGATGCGTCTCCTTCACAGAGTACAGAGCTGGCCTACATCCTTTACAACGACCAGAAGCCGGTCACAAAGTCTGCGGGCGGACTTGCTGGCATCGCTGGAAGCAGGCGAGGCCATACCAAAGGTGCAGTGGAAGGACTCACACTGTGACAGACATGAAAAAACAGAATCGATGCCACATGATATGCGTACGCCGCTCTCACCCCAAACGCTCCCGACTCCCTCCCGCCGCAGGCGTCGTCCTGCTGGATAAGAAGCAGGGCTTCTGGTTGGTCCACAGCACCCCCCACTTTCCACCTGTGCAAAAGGAAGGACGGTTTTCTTACCCCTCCAGCGGAATGGTGAAGGGGCAGAACTTCATCTGCGTCACCTACCCGCTGGAGCGCTTCCAGACCATCGGTAAGACTGGAGGTCGTACGAGGGAAAAGGTCAAGCTGTTTGTCCTCAAGGGGTCGGGTCAAAAGAAGATGTTAATACGTTATTTATAGCCGAGGATTACTGTTTAGAAAAGGCTAAATTGAATTTTAGTTTTTTTAAAGATTACATTAGACAACACCTCCATCTAGTGGTCACCTACTGGTTGTTGAAATGGCCCAAAATGAACACAAAAAACATTTTAATTTCACAGAATAATATGCTGTTTTTTTATGATATAGAATTATTATTTTATTTAAAAAAAAACAGTTTTCTGTGCGTTTCATATTTAACAGCAGCTGTTATTAATAGATTTAATAACAGCAAAATACATGGTTGTTACATGGATAGTGTTGCTATCAAAATATATATTTTTTTTCAAGCACATGTGCTTTGTTTGGCTACATGTAAATATCAATTGCATGGTTTAACTCAGCTATAAGAGACCAATTTGACTCAAGCCGAGTTTTTCTTAAGCCTCATATCAGCCACTTTTAATTCTGCAGCGCCCTGCTGCCGCAGAGAGAAATAGTCTCTTCATCTCAGTCAACTGCTCCACCGTCGCCTTTTCATTTAGTGACAGAGCGATTGCGAAGCGCCGCGAGCAACGCGTGCTTCAAACTGAACTCGTTTTGTTGCCACAGGAGAGCAGCTCCAGATCAATCAGCCCACCGTGTACGACTGCGACGTCCCGGCATCCTTTGCCTCGTTGGTGCCAGCGCTCGCGGCCGTCTGTGGGAAGTACTCTCGGTCCGTGTCCAACCGCAGCGTGACCCTGACCTCGGCGGGCGGCACTGACTTCATCAGCTTTGCCAAAGGGGCATCTTTCGACGACGGTACGCAGTTCTGCATATTTTCTACACAGGGTTCAGGGTCGGCAGGTTTTCATTGACCCTCCCTCTCCTCCTCCGACAGACCTCTACCACTCCTGGGTGGCTCCGACCCTTCAGTCTGACCTCCTGGTCCAGTTCTGGAAGCTGTCCACGGGCGTCTTGCCTTCCAACTGCTCCGGAGATTGGAAGGTCAAGAACGTCAACTACATCCAGCCGGGCCAGTCGTTTGCCTTCAAAAACAGCAAGGACCACTCCAAGTGGGCCGTCAGCCCCGGCCCGGCCGGCTCCTCCGACTCTGGGGGCGGCTGGGTGTGTGTGGGCGACATCAACCGGAACATGGCGGAGGAGAAGCGCGGCGGCGGGACGGTGTGCCAGCGGGACCCAGTGGTGTGGAAGGCCTATCGAACGGCGGCGCTGAAGTGGGACGACTGTGAAGGAGGCGCCGGCCTCCGTCCATTCAGGCCATGAAGGGGCCGGGAAAGAAATGAAAGGTTTTTCTGGTGATCTGAATGCTGCAACTGTTTTGCTGCCATTATGGTGATAGGAGGAAGGGTGACATTTATAGTTTAGTGGAAGCTTCCTGTAAGGGAGCAAACTGTCAAACTGCAAACTGGGATTTCTTGGGCATTAAGCACAACTGGTGTTTCTTTGTCTTGTTTTGATAAACAGGCGCTGAGCTATTGCATCAGTATTATCGGTATCATTCCATCAATATCTCTGTTGTTGACTGTCGTTTGTCATTTCTCTGATTTGTATGTGTTCTGGACTCTATGACTATAAATTGGTTTACATGCTGTTTGTAAAGATTTGATCATTTAGACATTTACAGATTTATTTTCAATTCATCATAGTTAGTATAAAAAAAACCAAAAACAAAACAAAAATAAAGTGCCCAAGTATTTTATTGAAAAATGTTTTAAATAAATGGTTTCCTCATGGCCCAACGCCCCCAACCACAACACCCATGACTGCTGAGCCCATGCACCACGAGCCCCCACCTTTAACACCACCCCGTGGGGTCCCTACAGACGCACGTACATGACATTCAGATGCACCTTCACAATGATTCACCAGGGGCTCGGCGCCGTGGAAAACATCTCTTCCTCACCCGACGGTGGATCCTCCTCCAGCACATCAGTGGAGAGCAGTGCAATTCATAGAAAAGTAGATTTATTACCATAAAAATAAGACATTGTGCATGTAGTGCATACATAGCCGTTGACGCGAGGCCAAGGTCAGCGCGTCGCTTCACCGCCGCCCCACGCTATACATTCTAATGCAAACATGAGAGACGGGAGGCGCCCTGCGGAGAAAGGCACTGAGAACGATCAGTAGCTTAGCGCCGAGGCTAACCCACGTCATCTGAAGGATCCTCTCCCAGGGGCCAACAGGCAGCAGCCCGCTCCGTGCCTCAGCCAACCAGGCGGCCTCACCAGCACGGAGCCGGGCCGGGAGTCACAAGAGACGATGGCAGGGCAAACGTGGAGTCTTTTGAAGTGTCGGTGAGGCAGCCGGTCATCATGTCCCGTTGATCAGAAACTGCATGGATTCATGCAACGTACACCTCCCCATCTAAAACTGCATACCATAGATGCATATTGTGGCCGGGCCACTGTGTCGTGTCCATACCAAAATTAGATGCCGATAGTTATCATTGAGCCAGAAGCTGCAAATATCAGTGTTTGGCCACTAGAGGTCAGAAGATCACTAATATAGTCTGAGTGAGCCATCATGCTTTAAAAAGTAGCTTTGGCTGATGTTAGTCTGGCGTTCTTCTTTCTTTCTATCTTTTTTTTTTTTTGAATAAATCCAATCACGTATTTGTCTCACTAGTGATGAGATTAAGTGCATTACTGTCCTCTTAAATCTCTCTTTTGATTTGGAGGAGCGTCACGTGTGGCTGCAGCATCTTAAATCTGCTCCGCTCGAAGCTCCAACAGTTGCTCCCACTATTTGAGGTAACTGCTTGAATTTTGTTTCCCAGCAAACAGACGGCAGACACGTGGACCTCGGGCACCTCGCCAGTGGGGATCACAATGTGTACATCATCCAGGCACATGAAACACATAAACATACATATACACATATATACCTGTGAGACACGTCTCCAGTGTTTTGCTACCGTCTCGCCCCCGCCGTGCATCATCTGGAGCTCCGCTTCGCCAAAACTGGAAGCTGCAGCAGGACGTTTGTCTCTTTGCATGCTCACACCTCGGGCAATTATATTTAAAGCTTTTTTTTGTTTGTTTGTTTGCTTTTACATTGACAAATGTATTATACGACATCAGGCACACATGAGTAATTTCCTCTGGTTGCCGTTGGCAACGCCGAGGAATGGGATTCCTCACTTGAGTTGGAATGAAGAGAAATGCACCGAGTGCTACCTGACTGGAAGCTGAAGGCCGGAGCACCACGGAAACAGTCACCGAAAGGCTTTAGCTGCTCTTCCTCTCGGGGCCGGAAGTTACAAATGCATATGACTTGGTGTTCAGAGAACGTCTTCAGCAGCAAATTGTTTACTGCTTGAACGCAGCGGGGCGGCCGGCGGGTGGAGGGTTAAGGGTGGAGGTGGGGTCGTGGGGGGGCGGGGGGGCGGAGTCTGGCGGGGTTCGATAAAATCCGTCGCTGCCGTGGCTGTCAGAAAAGAGTCCGTACCAGTCTCCTCCCCTTGGCCTTGATTCGAGGGAAGGTGGCGCTGGTCTCGTTGCCGATTGGCTCCGAGCTCAGGGGGGCGTGGCCGTCTTTCCGCCTTAACAGGAAGTCGACGCTCGATGACTTCATGGCGTAGAAGACGTTCCCCGTGGCGGGGATGACCAGTTCTGGGGTTTAGAAGAACAAACAAACAAACAAACAAACAAACAGGAAAAAGAAGAGATTCATTCATGAAACGAAGGCACTGCTAGTATGATATTGTGAATATAAAAAAATGTTTTTTTTTCTTGTTTTCCGAAAACGTTCAAACATGACTTGGGCAATTATGCTATTCGGCTAACGATATGACATATTTCTAACAGATAACGTCAATAACAGATATATATTAGCTCCTTTGGTGGTGTTTTGTCATTTATTCCTCGTAAATAGAAAAGGGCATTAGACCAGGTGACATCGTGTTTAGTGTTTAGCAGCTGTAATACAATTTTTTGCCCTCCGGATAAAATGAATAATGGAAACCGTTCATGTTTTTTTTAGATTTATGTTATAAATAAAAATAGAACCTTGGCCTTGGAAAAACTTCCCCTTTTCACATTTTTCCCAAATGCATTATTCACATTAATTTCCCTTTGTCAAAAAGCAGTTAAAGTTGCTGAAATTAGAAATATATATGAGAGGGAAAAAAGAAAAAAAAGAAACTATTTACCCTTCAGATACATTTTATGACAACATACAACAAATCCAGTTTACAATCTCCTCAAAACAAGCTGCCACCGCCTTGCGGATCAGCGCCGCCCCCTCAGCGTTCCACTTGTTATTACCTTTTCCGTCGGGCAGAAGTTGGATCAGCTCATGTCTGGACGCCTGCTTGGAGTCCTGATTGTGCTTCTCCAGAGCCGAGCTGATGACTGCGGGGGTCTTGTCATTGCTCGTGACCTGAGGGCGGCCGCAAAGCAAAGGGAGAGAAGATTAGAAATTAAAAAAAAAAAAAGAAGAAGAAGAAGAACAGAGATGACGGCAGCGCAGTCTGATCCCCGCTAACGATGTCTGGGCTCCACACTGCGTCTGCAGGACGCCGCCATCCTGTGGATGACCATCATCATTAGGGGATCAGAACAGCTCGGAGGAGAGGCTGCGGCTGTGGGTTGGGTACCAGGATGCTGCGGTACAGGTTTCCGTCCTGCAGGTCCATCCCAATCCGGATGATGCGCATGTCGGGGCCGGAGCCCTGCACGGTGCCGGCTGGGTTGTTGCCGCAGGAGGCCGAGCGGCGGTGCGACTTGGTGGGCGTGGACGGAGTCAAGGTGGCCGGCGTGGAGTCGTTGGTCGGGGGGGACGTGTCCACGTCCAGGCAGGACACGGACGGTGACCTCATGTGCTGCGGCGGGGATTTGAAAAATGAATCAATAAATGAATGAAATAAACAGAGTATGGCGGTTGTGTTGTTTCACATTAAAACACACCTCCGTAGAGATAATTATTACCTTGGTGAGTTTTGACAGCAGGTGATTGACGGGCGATGGGAAGTCGAAGAGGCTGTCACTGTCGCCGGCCAGGCTGCTGCGGGACGAACTCAGGCTGGAGGCAACAGCGGCAACACATTGTCACTGTTAACACCTTGATTTGAATAAACACTGAAGATATTCATATACACATTCTGTCAAGATACTTTACAATGAATTAACCACGCCTTCGTCACATCCCGTATGTGCTACTGTAATAGCATCCTTTACGGCACAACCCGGTCACCATCTGTTGGAACCGTTACTCTCTGACAGGCGCTACAGGTCCATCAAATCCAGAACCTGCAGACCCACATGCCATTTAAATGATTGTATTTTACTTTGTACTTTTTTCATTTTGTTTTTTGTACCCAGTGGAGTTGCACTCCATTGAATTTCATTGTTCTGAAAAGTACAATGACAATAAATGCTTTTAATTTTAAGTCAATTCAATTTCAATTGAATTTCAATTCTATTTCCTGTTTTCCCAAGATATTTCATTTCCAATGAGATGATGTGAAATAAGGGCAAGACAGTCTGACTTTGTAGCAGATGAATGACTTGATGAAAATGAAATTGGAATTAAGTCTTTATGTTTGAATCCCTTGTCCATGATGCGTCCTGGCAGTTCCATCAATCTGCCTGTGTGGAACTCACTCTGGGCACTGCGTGATGATGACAGTGGGGGCCAGGCAGCGAGGGCTCGGCTCACCCGGCGCTTCGATTTCATTAGACAGCCTGTAACTGTCAGAGTAGCACAAACACAAACACAAACACGGTTAACTCGCAAGGAAAAACAGAACCTGGCATCGGACTTTTTTGCGACGGCGCCGCGCTCACCTCTCCTCCTCGCTCAGTGTGGGCACGCTGTGGTACCAGTACACGAAGGCCTCGTCGGTGGTGAACACGCAGTTTTTGCAGGAAGACTGCAGGAGTCGGATCTGAGCTAAAACCTCAAACTCCTGTTGACAAAGAGGCAAATCGGGGCCCAAGATGGATTATAATAGTAATTAAAAGAAACATATTGACTGAAGACACCAATGACGTCTCGTCACGATACTTTTCTTTCTTTCGCCCTCTGGGTCACTTGGTTACTGGCCATTTATTGAATGACGCAGAAAAACAGACTTTAGCCTGGCAATGAACTGTTCTTGGGAAACAATTTTTTACAGTATACACTACACTGCACTACTTTCCTGTGCTTTTATTTTGAAATCTTGGAGAAAGACACCAGCAGTCGGTTTCTGGAGAGACGCTAGTTTCTTATATTTACAAGATAAAAGCCTCTCTTTAAAAAGAAAACAAATATTTCCTCTGAGTTTGCTGTGTTTTTCCAGATTGATCAACTCCTGCTTTAACATCACCTGAGCTCTATGAAGCTTAAAAAAAACACACACACAAAAAAAAAAAACAGACATGCATTCGGTAAGCAGCCGTCAAACTTCTGATGCAACACTCACCCTTCTCCTCTTGTCAAAGTTGATGTAGCCATTCTGCAAAGGAAAGGAGCAACAGGAAGTCTAAAGTCACTTTGATCCTTGCAAGAAAAAAAAGAAAGCAGCGGGCAACATGCAGAGTAGGCGAGCAGCGAGGAGCAGCACCGACTTACATCCAGCCGGTCTTTGACTGCTGTATCTAGCATGGTGAGGTCGGTGAGGAAGATCCCCAGGTAGGGCACCGTGCCCTGGGCGCTGGACTGTACGACAAGAAGGCAAACACACAGAAATGACAAACAGGGGTCAAAGTCACCAGAGATTCTTTTCTTCTTCTTCCATTGTTCACAAGGTGGAAAAAACCCCACAGAGAGGCGGATTTCAGAGCGGCCGCCTGCAGCTAGTTTTCAAACGAGCACTTATGATTCAGCACATCACACACACACACACACACACACACACACACTGCGGCGCCCAGTGTTCCATTTTCCGAGCGTGCGCCGGGTGTTCCCACAAACCCGCCATCAAACAGCGGAAGCAGCCGTGTGCGACACCGCCGTCTCTTTTGACTGGAATGTTTCACAAGTGTTGTAGAGTTTCACAAGTGTTTTGTTTTTTTGGAGTCCGCATCAAAGCCAAACGAGGCCGATCAGGCTCAAGCCGTTCTCTTCTTCACATCGCGGCGCATCTCGCATCCTTTGGGATTAGTTCCACTCACCCACTTGGCAAAAGAGCCCAGGGAGAGCGTTTGGAAAACGACTGAATGAACCCACTGACAGGCAAACACCAACACCGGTAGCCTTTTGGCTCGCTGCTGCATGACAGAACTCTCGCTCAAGCCAGTCAAGAGCGAAGCAAAGACACTTTTTTTCCGCTGAGAAGAAACAAAAAAAAGGCCTCAGCGCCTTTTTTTTTTTTGTTTGTTGATCTTTTAATGCGAAAATGCCGTCAAGTCGTGTCAACACCGCGGCGATGCCAATGCTAACTTCTTCAGCTGCTTCCAACTTCCTGAAAACTTGCTCTTTCTTCTCACACCCGCGCGACTCCTTTGCTTTTTTTATCGTTACCGGAAACTGGCTGCAAAATAAAAATCTATTGAAGTCAGAGACCGCTGGAACATGCCGACTGCTGGAGGTCGGGAACGTGCGCGAGTTGAAATTCAGGAAGACGAAATCCACTTTTTTTTTTCTTTCTTCTCCATCCTCCAACTTTTAGTAGCAATAGTAATGACACTTTTACAGGCTCTTGCATCATCGTCGCTAAATTTTTCAAGGTCTCCAATTAGAAAGGCCTTTGGGGGTGAAAAACCCCTCAGGCTGCGCTGAGTTTCTATGAAGCAGATACAAAGTTAGCGGTAATTGTTCTTTTTATCCGCTCTGAGACCTGTGGCTCTTTACCTCCGTGAGAAAAAGTCAGGGTCATTTGAAGTTCTCCCCCCCACACACACACACACACACACAGACCGTACTGGTGACCCCCAGCTGAGGGAGACCTCAGACATCCTTGGTGAGAAGCTTTTAGTCGGGAGTTTTGCTCCTGCTTGTTGGACAAATAAACCCGCCGTGTGTTCCTGGCCAACTCACCCTGGGAATGTGTTTGTTGTTGAGCCTGTTGTCAAGGTTGGCGAACTTGGACGTCCCCTCCTGCAAGACAAAGATCCGGGACAACCGTCAGGTTTGAGCTCATTGCCAGAACCCAGGAAGTGGTTCTGGAACGACCGGGCGGGCCTGCGACCTTCTCAGTGGTTGGCGGCTCTACTTGTTGAGGTGGTTAACATAACCAACCCCGCTGATGCACGTAGATACTAAGCAACATTATCCATAAACATGATAAAAAAAAATTTTTTTTTTCTAAAGCTAAAAGTTTTTCAAGATAATAAAACTTTGTGCAAAACAAAACAACACAAATATGAGTAAAACCCAAAGACAAATAGTTTTAATTGGCCACAAGCTGCTGCTAACCCTGCATATCTCGTGCACTGCCTGTTTTTAAGACGACTGTGTCAAACACAGACGTGTTGACGGGCGCTCGGCGGCAGGGGAACAGTTCACAGTTCACAGTTAGGTTGACTTGGGAAAATCAAGCAGTGGAAACGGGTTAAAAAGAATCCTGAAAAAGGAACAAAGAACACAAAAGGTGCACTTGAAGCCTTCGGAAAGGTTGACAGGTGATCCGGTGGGTAATTAGAGTTTGTTTGTTTTTTGTTTTGTTTTTTAACGAAGGGAGGGAAACATGGTGAGACAGATTAATGTAATCAAATACACTGAGCCCTGAGGTTACACACTCCGCTGCAGTAGGTGGCAGTATGCACAGAGGACCGCTGTGGGGAGTTTGTCATGAAATATCAAGCGAAAGGAAGACAAGAAAAAAGATAAATGTATATATATATATATTTAAAAAAAAAAAACATGCTACACACTGACGATTTTTCCTCTGCTGGCAGCTTTTCCTCCCTCCCTGAACCTGCACCCAGTCTGACTGAATCCGTCTCAACGCTGCGACTGCCAGTCAGAGGAGCTTTGAGCCGAGCCGTGAGATGAAGAAATGATGAAACTGAAATAAGAAGCCAAAGAGCCAAACAGAAGGGAGGTTTTGTGTGTGTATGTATGTGTGTGTGTGTGTGTGTGGGAGGCGGTGGAGTGGGGGGGTGGGGGGTGGGGGTCACGTTCTAGGCATTGATGCTACTGACACCGCAGCACCGTGACAGCAGAAACGAGCCGCTCATCTCTATGACGACCGTCTAAATGAGGAGACGGAATTAAAGGGGGCTTTCGCACAATGAAGTTAAAGCGCTGACAGAATCGGGGCAGCGCTCATCCAGATCAGACTGGTTCCTTTGACGGGAATCTCAACCCGCTGAACATTGCGGCAGACGAGGACGGGGTTTTTTTTTTTTTTAATTTAGTTTTTTTTGTTTTTTTTTATTCAGCGCGGTCCAGTCGCTGCTTGGCGTCCGACACCAGATGCTCTGCTCCCCTGTCCAAAATTATACGGCTATTTGGTTTGGAGCAAACGTGCCAGGTCTGCAGGAGAGGGGGGGGGGGGGTTCCATTCAATGTGTCTGCTGGCTGACAAAGTGTTTACTGAACTGCTGTGGACTCATCTGCACATCTTTTATTTGTCTGTGTATGACGTCAGGGTTTTTATTTTCACGTATGGGCCAATCTTGTCATGTGACCATTTATTCCCTGTTCCACATTTATTCATGGGTAATAAATCAGGACTGTAAAAATGTATTGAATTTGGTTTTTATTTTGAAATAATCAACACTGTCGCTTTCACAGCGGGAACGTTCCGATCGTCGGGGTTCCTTCACGGCATCACATTTTAATCCCACGGCATTACATGAAAAAAAAAATAAATAAAAAAAAAAAAAGCACCACACGTCAACTCCAGCCTGTCTGTCTCTCTGTCACAACAAAAGCTGCTGCAGTCAGAGCATCACGGCGCTGACGTGGATCAAACGCGGGGGTGTTAAAACTCAAGGTGTTTGTCGGGATGTGGGGAAAGTTTTTAAGAGGCGAGAAGAAGAAAAAAGAAGCTCTTTGAAGATGTTTTTGGAGTGCGAGGATGAAAACACGAGCGAGTCCAACCTCTGCAACATCACACACCTGAGTTTAAACAAATAAATAAAACAAAACAGAACAGGCCCCCAGTGAGATGCACAAATCTGCAACATTTCAAATTTGAGCCGCTAACGAGCCGCTAACGAGCTAAACCAGCCGTCAATCAAAGACAAGAGCCGGACGAGACGTCACGCATCAAGCGTCAAACCGTCGACTGGAAATCAGGACAGAATTTCAGAAAATCTGGCCCATCCTCCGTCACGCTGCGCTCCAATCAGAAAGGGGGTCTCGCTGTTCCGAAACCAATCAGCTTCCTCGGGGTGGGGGGGGGGGGGGGGGGGCACTCACCTCCTTCAGAAGCTCTCTGCTCTGCGCGTAGTTGTCCTTCTCCGAGAAGATCTCTGACAGCTCCTCGTATCTCCTCACCGCCTCCCTGTCAAGAGAGGCCCCGTTTCATTCTCGCATTCAAATTGCAGAAGCAAACACTTTACTGCTGCGGTTATTACACGCAGGCCGTGCGTGCGTGAGGAGGCCCGGCGGAAGGAGTGATTCACGCTGCGTCGGCCGCTGAGACGACACTTTCTTCTTCTCCTCTCGGCTTTCCCCCCCCCCCCCCCCCCCTTTGCCACTTCTGCTTCTTTGTCTTTCGAGTTTATTGACGAGGTCGTCATGGAGAGCTTGTCATTTTAAATGACAATCTGCTGCCAGCATAGATCATTTTTTTTTTTTTTGCCTTGAACAAAATGAAAAAGAGAGCAAAGTCTTTCCACTCCTCACAGTTCACGTGTCAGATATTTCTCGTTCTTAAGTCAGATGCACGTAATTCTGTTCCAAAGCTCTGTTCCAAAGGATGACGATGACGTCACTCGCCAGAAGGGGTCAGCAAAAGCGCGCCTCGGGCTGTCCCGCCGTCAACAGGCGCGCGGGTGAAACTCATCAGTTTTTTAAATGAAAGAAAAAGAGTTCCAACCTGTCGGTGTCCTGCCACGTCCTCCTCAGCCGGTGGATGGGGTTGCTCTGCAGAGCCGACACGATGGCGTAGAGGGAGGAGAAGTTCTTCCTGGCTCTGCACTCCTGTGGGACACACACACACACACACACACACACACACACACACACACACACACACACACAGAGGGTGTAAGTGAGAAGAGCTGCTGCGGCCCAGGCAGCGCCCTCGTATTAAGTAACCGAGTCGGCCTCGCCGCTTGTGAATAATGCATCCTGCTGAGGAGGCCTGATCTCACCGGGAAACCCCGGTGATGACTTCAAACTGGCAGCCAACCAAGCACCAACTGAGCAGCGGCGCAGCTAAGCTAGCATCTCTGGGCCCTATCACAAGAAAAAAAAAAAACACCCCCCCGGAGCTGCCCCAGGGCTGCTGGACCAGTTACCCCCCCCCCCCAACCAAGGCCTCATTTTTCTCAGAGAAAAAAAATCCTTGCTGCTGGTTGGGTGTGTGTGTGTGTGTGTGTGTGTGTGTGTGTGTGTGTGTGTGTGTGAGATATGAAGGGTTAGCAGCAGCCAGCAGCAGCTCAGGCTTCCGATATTATGTTTTGCGGCCAATTAAAACTATTTGTCTTTGTGTTTTTCTCAAATTTGTGTGGTTTTATTCTATTGAATCACTTTCAGCTTTGAAGATAAAATCAATATTTTATCAGTTTTATGGAGGATGTTGCTTGGTATCTACGTGCATCAGCGGTGTTGGTTATGTTGCCGACCTTGTCCTGTGAAAAGTTCACCAACCTTGACAATCTCTGGGTCTGTGTGTGTGTGTGTGTGTGTGTGTGGGTGAGAGAGAGAGAGAGAGAGAGAGAGTGTGTGTGTGCTTCTTACGAGCATTAATGAAGATCAAGTGGCTTGGAAATTTTATAACAAAGGCGAAAGCTGCATGCTGGTGAGACAGAAAGACAGACGGCCGGCCGGCCGGACAGACAGACAGACAGACAGACAGACAGACAGACAGACAGGTCCTTTCTCTGCTTCTTTACAGTTTGCCTGCAGGTTCTGCACGTTAACCTTGCGCGCGGTTCAAACACATTTATAATTCCATTTCCTGGAGGGCCGCTAAGGTCGTGCGTCTAACTCAAAATTTTTTTTTTAAAAAAGACAGAAGAAGAAGCTCTGACTAACAATCATGTCGACTGCAATGAATGTAGTGAAAGTGGGAGATTATTATTTGGTTCTCCGTCGCTGCCCTGTCAGTCAGCGGCGCTCGGCTATTGATTAAAGTGTAAATGAAGTGCACGTTAGACTGCTCGCGGCAGACGGGCTGCTTGTTGGAGGAGGTTAAAGGAGGGGGTGGGGGTGGGCGGGGGGGCGGGGTGGTGACGGTGCGTGCGCACCCGCAATAGGATTACCGTTCGGGTGGATTAACGTGGGTTTACCGTCGGAAAAAAAAAAAAAAAAGGCACAAGAAACGGGTCCCAAACACTTAAAGACCTTAAGTGAAAAATCAGCCGCCGTCACAAAAATCTGCGTTTGCACGTCGTGAGCTCCGCCTCCCCCCAACCTCACCTCGGCCACGCTGATCCACTTCTCCAGCAGCCGCGCCCTCTGCTGGCTGCGCAGCCCGGTGGACCACAGGCAGGACGCCAGCACCGTGTTGGCCAAGCGGTTGAACTGCCGCACGGTGGCCCGGACCGACCAGCACACGTCCTCTCGGCCCTTCTTGTCCCGCTGGGACCACAGCGAGCCCAGGCAGTGGTACGGCACCAGGCGCACAAACAGCTCCTGACAGGGGTAGGGGGGGCGTGGGGCGGGGGGGTCAGTTGTTGATTTATTCATCCATTGATTTCATTGCACTTGTTAAAAGTCCTGAAAGTTGTGAGCAGCTGGACTCTGACTCTGATTTTGGGTGCCGTGATCTCTTTAGCTCGTCCGCCCGTCTCATTCCACCAGTCCACCGATCCGTTTGGTTCAGTGAGGTGGAGTAGGGCGGAGTCACGGGGGAAATAAGCAACTACTCCAAAAGCTGAGCGGAGAAATTGTGAAATGAGACCAGGATGGAGGAAGAACCTGGGTCGCTGCAACAACTGCCGTTTTAGCGGGAACCTGATGTCCTTTAAAATGTTAAAATAAATGACTTGGAAAAAAAAAAATGTCACTGAAACGTTTGCGACACTGTGGCGAAGGAGCCTGACTGGTCTGCTGGAAGGGGACTGACGGGCAGCTTTTCCTCCCTGTTCCAAAACACTTTCTACCTCCAAGACGGGAGGTCGTGAGATGAATTCAAACCTTCTTCAATCAAGCAACATAATCTGTTACAATCTCTTGGTATCGGCGGCGGATTATCTGACTCACCGTCTCGATCCTGGTGAGCTGCTCAGCAACCAGCGCCTGGGGGAACCCCAGGATGCTGGTGGGCTCGAACCTGGAGGCGTCGGGCGGTGGGCTGCTGAAAGCGCTCCGATCTGCCGCGCAAAAAAGGAGAGAAGAGTTTAAAATGTCATCATTGAAAAAAACAAAACAAAAACAAAACAACAACAGGACTTGGTCTCTCGGTGTCGTTGTTTCCGACCTCTGTGGGCGGCGGGCAGCAGGGCCCTCTCGCTGAGCTCCTCGGCGATCCGCAGCAGGCGAGCGCGGAGGTCGGTGGTGGTGGACGAGGAGTCATGGCGGAGGGGGGGGGCCAGGCGGAGGAGGGGGGCCAGGCGCAGCAGGCGGGACGGCTCACCCAGGCTCTTGAAGTCCTCGGGATACTCGGACAGCCACGTGCTGAACACGGTGCACACGACCCTGCGGTGGTCGGAGCGGGAAAACATCAACACCGGACCCCCTGCTGCTCCCGCGGGTTCTCCCTCTCGTCCAACTCCAACGTCAGAACGTCGGCTCGGGGGGGGGGGGTTACCGCTGGTAACTCGACACACTCTCGGAGATTCTTCGCTTCGAGCTCATTAATAATGGAGCGTCTTCAGCTCGGATATCATTTTAGAAAAAAAAATATATATTTTTGCTGACAGCAGGACGTCGAAATCATCCGACGTTCAGACGTCCAAGCTGCGGAGCCGCTGCAAGCTGCTCGGAGTAAATAAACAAGCTGCCGCAGATTGGAATTGATTGGCTGGAAGGTTTGTTGTGCTTTGTTTGTTCTGTTTTCGTTAGCAAGACATCAGAAAAGTTGTCTGCGGTGGTCGTCACATCCTCAAGGGGTAAAAAAATCAAGTATAAAAGATTTTTTATTTAAAACAGGGTGGTTTGTATGTTCGCCAATATACCAACAAGACAAACACATGCCAGACTGTGAAGTCCACTGAAACTCACTTGTTGAAGGATTGTCTGATGTGGCTCTTCTCGTTCTCCCCAGGAGGATTCTCCAGTCTGTCCACAGAGGACGCAGCAGAGAATTCATCACAACTTTAAAACTTCCTGTGTTGGTGAAAGTAACCAAACACAAACATCGAGACCAAAGTGCTTTCAAAGCGACGGTTTCGTGAAATCTCACAAGTGTGTTTGTCATTTTAAAGGACCATTACTAGATGTGTACTTTTCAGCCAGGACCCCAGTAGAGCAGCCAGGCACGAGTGTTGATCCAAAAACACTCAAAACACCGTTCACAGCCACTGCCCAAACTGACGCTTTGATGGACCTTCTCCATGTTTGTCAGTGCACAAAAACAAGATGGTGTCAGAGGGCGGAGCCAACACCCAGCAGAGGTTGTTAACGTAAACCTGGGAGAGCCATCAGTGCCCTTTGTGATGTCACAGAGTTGTGGGAATTGTCAAATTGTTGAAGGAATTACTTTAAAA
Source organism: Nelusetta ayraudi (assembly GCF_046127955.1). NCBI lineage: Eukaryota > Metazoa > Chordata > Actinopteri > Tetraodontiformes > Monacanthidae > Nelusetta > Nelusetta ayraudi. Next base: position 1,258,654 of record NW_027466124.1, on the reverse strand, counting down.
AAGTGACTCCTGTATTTCATGGAACACGCAAATGTCCAAAAATGGGTTGACTGACAGCTGATCCGGTTTAGAAGATCCATCCCAGTTGCGTTTTTTTTTTTTTTTGTCAGAGCAGGAGACGTTGTTAGAGAGCAGCTCAGCCAGTTGGGCCGCGGCTCCCACCGGTTGAAAGCTCCCACAGGACAGACTCACTCTGGGATCTCACCGCCTCACACGGCTCAAACCCAGACAGCCGCTGCAGTTGGTTGAACCTGGAGTCATTGGTTAAACGTAGCAGCAATCTGTGGTCATTTCTTTCTGCCGGGGGAAACAGACTCACTAACAGCATCAACGGGACGCACCAATGCAAAAGTTGATGACTTAGATCCAATTTCCAGAACTGGAAATAAGTCTTGGGCAATTTTTTAGGGGATTTTTTATTTTTTCTTCTTTTTTTTCAAGTTTTGTTTAGGTTCTGTTATGACATCAGACAGTCCCCCAGTAATGTCACATGCGTAATAGATGGGTGGAACGTTTAAGTGCAGCGTTGCAGAGCTTTTCCTCCTCCTGCAGACGAGGCCTCTCAGCACTTTCTGACAATTTCCCTCAAAGTTTTTTTTTCTTTTCGATGAGCGGAGCCTCGTGCAGATGGACGTGTTTGAGAAAGCGGACGGCGGCGGTGAGCGCACTGGCTGTAGCCGGACAGGCGGGCCGGATGGACGTGTCCTTGATCGACACTGACAAGCAGGAGACTCGACGTGCAAACAGGCCCAGAAATCCAAAGGTCTCCTTGCTGACGGCCGTTTCATTTCTCCCCACTGCTCCTTCTTCTTCTTTTCTTTTTTTTTTGCACCACCCAGAAGTATTTAGATCCCCTCTAATGAGTCGCTGGTTTGCGGGCCAAATTGGCTTTTACAGCAGAAGCTCGCAGTGCGTTAATAATTTATGAGCGGCGGTGAAAACGTGCTGCGATGCCGAGGCTCAGACTCGCTCAGAGGGGCCGAAGCTGCTGCCAACACTTTGCTTTCAGTGAGAACCGCCGTCACCTGTTGCTCTTGCCGAGCGGCGGATGTGACTCGCTCAAATGCTTTAGACTAATTGAATGGTGATCTGTTCTATTTGGACCAATCAGGTTCATTTCTACTGGTTAGCAACAGGCTTCCTCTTAGTGTGACCCTTAGAGTCAACTTTGACTCTATTCTTGCCACTGCTGCTGCTGCTGCAGCATCCATCGCTGATATCTTGAGCAGCCGCACGTCTCATGCTGACTTCCTGTTTTTATTTTAGCATCCGTCTTGAGGCGACTTACAGCTGTCGCTTCCTGCCTCGATTGTAGCTTAAAGGCGAGCTGATTGGCTACTACATACTGCACAATGTCTGCTAAAAATGCTTTTCACCGGAGCTCGTTAAGATGGACTTTCAGACTTTCCAGACCCTGAACTATTTTGTTTGACTGTATGACGCAACCTGTTAAAATTCTTTTTCACCTAAACTGAAATTGTGTTTTTGCAAAGGCGATAAAAAAAAAAACACACACACACACACACACACCAACACACAAGTTATACTTCTGTGGACTGACACGACGTAAGCCCCTCCCACCTGTCAGTGAGGATGTCCAGCACTCTCTTGGTGGAGGTGAAGGAGCGGTAGGTGGACAGGAAGATGGTGACAAAGGAGGAGTCGCCCATGGAGAAAGAGTGGAGCAGGTGGAGCACCAGCTTCTCCTCCGTCCCCGCCTTCACGCACTGGGAACGGGGCACCGTCGACTACAGGGTGGGGGGGGGGGGGGAGCGAGAGAGACAGGAAGTGGGAGGGGCCGTTACCTCCGGGTGAGACAGCGACCGAGTGGGTTGCAAGTTTGCTGTGACTTACCGTGGGACTGTTGGGGGCGCCGTGCTGCTGCCGGACCACCACTGTGTAGATCACACCGTCCTCCTCCTCCTCCACCACCGTCGACTGAAGAGCAGGCAGCCAAGAAGGTGGGGGGAAAAAAATTGGACGGAGAAGCAGAAAGTTCAGATGAACTGACAAAACCTCGTAGTCCTGCTTGTGTAAAAATGTGTAAAAAATAATTCTTCCAGTTTCTGTCTCTAACGTGTTGAAAGAGAAACGTTTGTCCTGTCTCCTATCAATTGTGCGTAAACACACGCACACACACACACACACACGCACACACACACACACACACACTTCTGAAAATCAGCCCTTTGTGATGTCACAGAGGTCACAGATTCCTCACTCATTGCTCTTGCAGGTCAGTGACAAATATCAACAGGTAGGTGTTGGCTCCGCCCCCTGGAGACGGCCTTGTTTATTTCACTCCCTCCTTCCCCACATGAGGAAAGAGCTGTAAACAGAGGGCTAACTGAACACACTGTACGGACATGTGCAGAGCTTCGCCCTTACCAGATCCAGGGGGCAGTACCAGGTGGTCTTCATGAGTGGAGGCTCTGCCTGATGGGAGAGAAACCAAAGGACAGATCAGGCTCTCCGGTCTCCACTGACTGAGCGGTGACAACCCCCCCCGCACACAAACACTCATTTCAGCCGTGTTTATGCAACAAATCAGCAATCATAAGAGAAAGTCTGATGTTTGAATGGCAACGTCAGTTCATTATACGTGTTTATTAAAGCGTTTATTTTAATTCCCACAACCGTCCGTAGCTTGTTTGCTAAACACATCCCAACACAGGCACTTATTACCCGACGTATGACGATAGACGCAGACGTGACATCGCTGGCTGCCTGTCTTGCCTTTTTGTTTAGATGTAATTACTGGGATAATGGAAATGGGTGGGAACGAGTCTGAAACTGATGGTTTTCTGTCTTAGCGCCACAGAAATGAAAACACATCTTTCGGTGTAAACAACTTTATGACACGTTCTTAACGTGAGACAATTAAATATGACACAATATAAATTAAAGCCCCGGGGGGGAAAAAAAACAACAACACAACACTGTGATTACACAGCAATTTGCTAAGGGGTGTGCAGGGGTAATCAGGCATCATGTCAAGAAGCAAAATATTATTGCAATATCATGGAAAACGCACGCAGCATATGCAGGTTTAAGAGGAAATAATCTGAGGATATTTTTGCCCACATCATTTTACATATTCTGTGCAAACTGGACCTTTTCTGAACAGCTTGTAATAAAACTTTAGAGAAGGATCTCATTTGGATATTTACACCTGAAGAGTCGTGAGTTGAAAAAACAAACAAACAAATAAACAAACACACAGGAAAGTCTGCATTTCCTGATGTAAACAAACCTTTGGCAAGACATCAATTATTTAGAAGGAGCTGCCACCCACCAGGCTGTCAGCACAGTTGCGGACCACGGTTGCAGAGCAGTGGTGGGCGGGGCTGACCTTACTTGTGCATTGGGAGGCCCACACAGGTGGGGTGGAGTGTTGTGATCAGCAGACACTCTGCACTCCTCAAGACTTCACTCACTGGGATTCATTGCAAAAGTGCCCTTTTTCCACAATCAAAAAAACAAAATGGAAACAAATGTGCAAATTAAAAACGACGGAAGAGGTCACCGGGTCACGTTGACGGTCACTCTCCACGCAGAAGGCACGAGAAACACCTCACGGAAAACTACTGGAAACAAACGCATCGTGACTCGTTGAGTCTCGCCGAGGCTCACTGAGTCTCACTGAGCCACTTTGACGTCAGTTTGCCTCCTGCAAACAAAGCCGAGGAGTTTCTCTCCTCAGCCCGCCCCTGCTGCCGTGGCCACATGTGGGTCATGACACACATTTCAGAACGAGCCGTTGCTAACGATCCGTAAATGCACCAAAACCAGGACAGTTTAGACCTCCGAGGATCTGCTAAAGTTACCCCAACTCTGCGAGTGTGTTCAAACACGGTCCTGTCGTGCCAAAACACACAAACCCTGCATGTGAACATGTTATTCTACCTGCCTCCCTGTCAGTCAGTCCCCTTGTTCTCATGAAATCAGACCGATCTCACACAGACACACACACACACACACACACACACACACACAGCAAGGAGATACACAAGTTACCTTTCTCTTGGCAAGTTCAGACAGGCAGCGACCCCTCAGCTTCCTGAAAGTCTTCAGGATAAAAGTAGCGGTCGACTTTTGGCTTCCTCCATTCTGTCTCATCTGTCTCTCACTTCCTGTTTATTCCCTTTTTTTTTTTTTTTTTTTTAAAGAGTCACACTTTGTACGAACGCTGAGCTCCAAAATGGTTTGACTTGTGAGTTCACGTCCTCCCGGTTTGTCCCACCACGTCTTGGACACTCTTGACAAAGCCACACCTCAAGCGGAAGATAAGTCCCACCCCCGCAAGCCTACATCACCTGGGCACACCCACTGGGATACACACACACACACACACACACACACACACACACACACACACGCTGAAACAAACACGGGGCCGGGACGGGACTCACTCCCAGTGAGTCATTATTTACACCGTCAGGAAGTTTGTCTCAGGAAAAACTACACAAGGCAGCAAGCCCTCATCAATGGGAGTGTGTGGCAACTGTCCTGCGCGCGCACACAACAAACGCACACACAAACACACAATGAGAAACAAAGCCCTCCAGCTATTTCCAGGACAATAGCCCTCACTCTTCCATTACCTGCCCTCCTGCTCTCTGCTGTCTTTGCAGACGACCTTCTCTTTTTGCAGTCAAACCAGTTTGACCAAGTTTCCTGATAAAACAGGGCGAGATAAGTGCAAAGCCCATCCTCCATGTGTGGCTGTTAATTTTTGTTTTGTTTTTTATTTGAGGACGTGTCACGTGCCTCAAGCGGACCTGCAGTCTTGTAACGACAGGCGATAATAAATATTCGACTAACCGAGCCAGGAAGCAACCTGTACGTCGTGTTTACCTTTGCCAACTGACGCTGCAGGCGTGTCAGACGGCAGTTAGATCATTAGCATCGAACTCAAGAGCAAACAAGGTGCCTGAACAATGGGTGAAGTAGCTAGCTCTCCGGCCACTAGGGGACACTGGAACCGACGACTCAGACAAAATAAATCAGTAGGACTAAACTTTTTTTGTGTGTGTCATTATTTTGCGAACAAAGCAAAAGTTAGCTTTAGCCTTGGCATCGTGAGCATGGAGCTATGAGCCCTGGCTGCTGCGAAGCCACAACTCAAGGTTTTTGCTGAATCTCTATTATCACAATTTGCAATGTGTACAGACACGCACCATAAAAGAGGCCGCAAGTCACAACTGGCAACACGAAATTCGATTAGTCCACAGTCAAAGTGTCCAATTACCACCCAAGCATTTGTTTAAGATGCATTGCCTTCGTGCCAGGTTATTTTGAATACAACAACCAAATCAAAACAATCTCTGGCAGGTTTGTTTTTCAGATCTCTCTCTCTCTCTCTCCCTCTCTCTCTCTCTCTCTCTCTCTCTCTCTCTCTCTCTCTCTTCTTGAAATAATATAGTGAAGCCCTGCTCAGTCTGGATCAGCAAAAAACAGCCTTTCCAGCAAGAAAAATAAACACACACCCTGTAATTTCCACTTCAGCTGCACCAACAATCAGGATTTAGCTCTTCTTCGTACCAAAATGCTTGACCCCCCCCCACCGCCAACCCTCACCACCACCACCACCACCGACAACGCAGGAAGTGTATAACAAGTGCAGACAAACACAGGAAGCAGGACGCACCGCCGTCATGTGGTGAAGCTATTTTTCTTGCCCTGGCTGTTCATCACGACCTCCAGGCTTTCTTTCACCTTCTCCTCCACCAACTTCAAACAGGAAGTCAGCTCTGCCATTTTCCTACCCCTGCCGTCTTGGCTCTAAACAAATCCCCATAGCTGGACTTCCGCCGCTGGAGGTTCTGGCTTTGAACACATTCACATGCTGCTGCTGGCCTTATTTATAACCCCAGCGCAGGCCTTTGCCTCAGACAGGTGGTCATAAATACATCTTCCGGGGTTTTATTTAAGGGTAACCATTGTTTGTTTTTTTCTAAACCCCGACACTTTCCTTCCTATCTTTCTCTCTGCTCCTCCTCTCACGCTTTCATCTCTGTGTCCCTGGGTGCCAGTTATCTTCTCTGTCCTCGTGGACTCCAAGCTGCTGCCTTCACCTCAACGTTGCAGCAAAAAAAAAAAAAAAAAGTCTGCTTGTGTAGATACGATTAGTCTCAGCTGCTTTTGGCACCTCAGGTTCTGGCCAACATAAATGTGTGGCGCTGTAAAAACTTTAAGGGCAATAGTTTGTAGCCTAAACAAACTATTCTTCTCCTTCAACTTTGCAGGGCAGCTACCATCGGCCTAAGAAAAAAAAAAAAAATCTTCCAGCAGGCCTTAATTCTCCACGGAATCCACATCCAATCAAGTCTCTTGAACTTGTAAACAAAGCCAGGAAGCAAGTGCAGCTCAGTCACACAGCGAAGGTTGCAGACCTGCGTACATCATCATCATCAGACATCAGGCAGCAGCGGCACGATAGTGAAGACTGCGTGAAGCTTGACGGTGGAAACTGGAGAGACCGGCTTGAAATCCACATTCGACCGCAGCATCTTTTAAAAGTGGGGGGAAAAGGAAAGGGAAAGTAGGGCGAAAACAGGACGTGACTTACAGCTGCTGAAGAAATGAGTGTGGATGCTAACAGCAGCCATTTTATCAGCTTCTCTTGGCAGATAATATATTTTTTTTTCCCTCAGCCTTGACTCTTTGGCAGGAATTTAATTAGGATTTAGATTAGTGGATAACGGCACACTTGAGCGCGAGTGGCGCGGCTAAATTAGCAGTAAAAAAATATTGTTCCACTCAAACGATATTAAGTAGACAAATTAACAGCGTGGAAGGTTCATCCCAGATGGCCCTCCCCCTTTCCAAACACTCTCAATGTGCTCTTGGCCAAATGGACGAGCAGTGCCAAAATCATTTAATCGGGTTAAAACCTGAAGACTGACCAAAGCGTTAACGCCCGACTTCTTTAACGATGCTGTCGTCCCTTTTAATAGCAGCCGATATCAAAGCTGATCGTAATCCACGCTCAGGTTCACCCTCATTAAAAAATGAGCGAGTGGCCTTATTGGATTTCAACTCGACAGGCCGTCCTCGGAGACGACCTGTGATACCGGATACTGTGTACAGAGAGAGCAGGTGTACGTGTACGTAAATGCATTATTCACTGCTGCCATGTGACCGGAGCTGGCAGGAAGTGTGCCAACCCGGCAAGAGCCTTGGTGCAACTTCTCTTTTTTGTTTTTTTTGTTGCAGCCGAGCCAAACCGAGCGCAGCGAAGAGCCAAATGCAGGTCACCTCACAGCCGCTGGTGACGGTCGCAGCGAGACTCGTGAGAAACGCTCGGCCGTGAAAACAGCTGCTGCTGGGGTCCCCGACCGACTCGCCCAGAGTGGCTGGGACCAAGTGAGAAGCTCCTGATAGGCCTCGGCAACAAACTGCCACACGGCGTCCCTAAACATTAACGGGGGTGAAAGGTCGTGGGAAAATTCCCTCCTGCCGTGAACAAAAACACTTCCTTCATCCTCAATGTTTCAGTTTATGTGCTGTCAATTGAGACGCGTGACCTGAAAGTGAAGTGATATAGATGAAGACGGAGGGAAGAAGAAGTGGCGAAGGAGGATTTGCATCTGCTGTTACCACAGAGCCATCTAGATTCATCTCATTATCTCTTACTTTTCTTAAAAGGACAGTTCACCCAAAATGAGTGAAGCAGCTGGCTACAGCAAAAATATGTTTTTCTGAAAATGGACAGAGGCTTCTGAACCTTTGACTGATACCACACAAGCAGTATGTGGTTTTTTTGGTTGTTTTTTTTTTTTGAGAATTTTATTTGCCCATTGGTTGGCACACTCACCAGAAGTGGTGAGCTACAGAGACATTTGGCTCGGTGTAAAACAACCCGATCAATCATGCTGAGTTTAGATGTTGCATTACAGACAAGATATGCAATTAAATCACGTGTCGCCGGTGAAGTTGACATAAACAGCTTCAGCATGACACGACACTGTTGCGCAAGAAACTTGTTTCATGTACCAAGTTTGTGGAGAAGAAGACTTTTTCTCTGATTTACGGTGGCTCTACGTCCCTCAGGGTTTCTCCTTGAACTGAAAAGAAGCAGCGGTCAAACAGCTTGACAGGAGACTGCGGTGGCTGTTGTGATCTCCATTAGCTAAATTTCTCCTGAACCCCCTTCGGTTGTGTCAGCGACACCGTCATCTGACTTTGTTGTGGGAACAGTGGGCTAATACACCGAGTCAGTGTGAAACACTGCCAGAGGGGGAAACATTACGCCGGAGCGGCGGAATGACAGACGGCTTCCAGCGAGGCGGAGGAGGGGGGGAAACACTCACATGTGAAGTTTCCGATTCATCGCTGAGGCTCCCGGGGCGGCTGCTGGGCGTGCCGCCGTCAGGCTGCAGGGGCCGGTAGCCAATCAGGGGCACGGCGCTCGACTCCGCCCCCGGCAGGTCGTAGCCACCTGTGCGCATGCTACGGGGCAGCATGGTGCGGCGGCTGCCACACACAGAAAAAAGGAAACACAAACCTGTTGTAAGTCACCGCCATAATTATACAAATCCTTCAAACTCTGCTTCACATATTTTCAAAAACAGTTCACAGTTCAACTCGCACGCTGGAGTGCAGTGACGAGGGGGCGGGGCATGGGCCATTCTAAGGGCCAAGCATCCATGGGGGCCCAAACCGAGGGGCCGAAATTGCTTCTTGTGACGCACCCATTTGCACAGCAGCCGGTTTGTTGACATTTACAAGCCTGAAATACGGCACATTTACTTTGCCAAGCTCCAATTTAAAGTCTTTTTTTTATGTTTGTTGGTTGGTTGGTTTCCAACACAAGAGAACTCACACTAAAAAAAAAAAAAAAAAAAAAAATTGTCCACATTAAATTTGATGAACGAAAATGAAATGAAATGAAAATGTTTGTCCAATCTCATTCCAAGTATTTATTTATTATTTTTTATTTTTTTAACTTTTAACGTTTTCTATCAGCTCTCCATGCTTTATCATGTTTTTATTTTTGCTGTGGGAGACCAATCACCGCTCAACTCGCTTCAGCACAACCACAAACGCCTTGCTGGGCTACAGGCTGATGACACACGACGCAAAGCGACAACGCGCCGCATCCGACCCTGGCTGCGGCCACATGTGATTTGCTTAACACAGCGCTGGCAGCAGGTCGGGATTTGCATGGCGGCCCCTCCTTCCATTTCCTTCTCCCTCTCTTTGGTATTTGGCCTGCCATGAAGATAGGCATCTGGTACACGCTGTTTCAGGAAGTGAGGTGCGGGAGGGCCGTTAGGGGTTGATAGGGTGACTTTCCGAGCGATGGAGTCGCCGCCATAAAATACAGTTAATTCCCGCACTGCATATTGCAAGCTTGATAAGCTGTGTTTTGCTCCTTTAATGCGAGCACTGTAAACAGGCTCGGCAGCCTAACAGTCCCTTTTTCTGCTTTAATCTACAGCGCTGCTCGAGCGCGGCCCTTCAGGGAATATTTCAGCACTCTTCCTGTGCAATTGTAAGCTCCTAACTGTGACTTCCTCGAAGCCACAGTCTGGGTCAGAGGGGAGGAAAAGTTGTTGCTGGCAGGCCTGAGGGAGGGTAGGGGGGGGTGGCTTGTGGGGGGGAGAACACAAACTGCACAAACAGTGCAGTTCATGGCCTGACCAACGGATAAGCACCAGGCCGTGAATGCCTCCTATTCACCGTCTCTGACCACATATGACTGAGGTGGACTCACGCGCACGCACGAGCGAGCACACACAGCTGTATCTAGGTTACCGTAAAGTCACACCCCAACACACACACACACCCACACACACACACACACACACACACACACACACACACACTGGCCCTTTTTTCTGCGCTACAACAGCCGTAGCCGGAGGGCAGCAGTTCTGCGGTTTGATCTGCTGCTCACCCCTGTGTGACGGGCTGTTGGGGGGTGGAGAGAAAGTTTGTGCGCGCGCGCGCGCACACACACACACACACACACACACACACACACACACACACACACACACACACACACACACCGTTACAACACAGCGCGCGCGCGCGCGCGCTCAGCGACGCTCAGCAATGACGCTGGGTTTCCTGGTGGAAATTTTAGCCACCCCCCGCCAGGCCGAGTTTCGACGTGGAAGCAGCGCTCCGACTCACCGCTGTCCGACGCTCACAGGCTGGTGGTGCGGCTGAGCAGCTGCGCTCCTCTCCGGGCTGCATCAGGGCGACGCGCCGCCGCTCGCTGGCTGCTGCTGGATCCTCAGCTGATCACCGAGTCGCACCCATCGTGCGAACAGCTGACGGCTCCGTCCGTCCGACCGTCCACACACACACACACACACACACACACACACATACACACACACACACGCACACACACACACACGCCCACCCACCTCCAGCCTCTCCCTCCGCACCGTATCAGCGTGCACACACTCGCATACACACACCGCCCGTGTGTCCAGACTTCTGATCAGCGCGCGCCAGCCGGGGGACTCCTCCTTCTCTCTCTCTCTCTCTCTCTCTCTCTCTCTCCTCCTGCGTCGCAGTTCCTGTGTACGTGCGTGTGCGTTGGCAACAGCAGCTCTCCGGGTGGCACACAGTACATTGTGTGTGTGTGTGTGTGTGTGTGTGTGTGTGTGTAAAGCACCGGCACCGGCCTGATCTGCGGGCCGAGCCTCCGGGGAAAATGTCACGGCATCCTGGGACCGACAGGGGGAGACATCCGCTTCACTCGCTGCTTACGAGCACGCCACGCGCGCGTCCCTGTTGCCATTAGCAGCAGCAGCAGCAGCAGCTGCAGCAGCAGGGAGGGAAGTAGCTCAAGGGGCCCTGTAATGAAAAAAAAAGGGAGAAAAGAAGGTTTCAGTCACCTCTCGTCAATGAATCGGGAGCACGACTCGATACACAGCAGCATGATGAAGTGCAGCTTTACATATGTTTAACTTTTTTCACCTACCCTGAACAATGGTCTCAAATACGAAAGAGGATTAGGGCCACCAAAAGAGAAAAAAAAAAAAATATTACAGAAAGGAGATTTTTTTTTTTTTAATTAGTTTTCATTTCGAGTTTTAAGCTGAAATTTCGTGAATAAAATAAAACTTTCGTGAAAAAAGTCGACATAAAAAAAAGACACAATTCTGTGAATAAAGTCGACGTAAAAATGACGAAATTTTGTGAATAAAGTTGAAATTTCATGAAGAAAATGGAAATTTTCGAGAATAACGATAGGTCAATTTATGCCGTTAGCGCACCTTCGTCACTTGACAACATGTCTTTTGTGGAACATCTTGTGAAATTGTACTTCAAAATTGGGTTTAGTAACCAGGAAATCCATGCTTTTCTAGAAGCTTGTGCGCTTCACACCATTCAATGGAAACACCTGCAAATCGTAATTGTACTTTGTTGAATTTTTTTTAGAAATATTGTTTTTATTTTGCGAAAAACTGTAATGGAAACGCAGCTAATGTTGGCCCAGGACTTTGTCCAAGTTTTTCATTTTGGCCCCACTGTGTATTTGATTTTGACACCCCTGATTTAGATTAATCTCAAAGTAATCCTCCCACAATCTAAAGATCCAATATGAAGCAGCACTACCTGAGGTTTTCATGCCCAAACATGTTTGAATATGCATCCTTCAATTTCTAACTTTTTTTTTTTTTTTCTAATTTAATTCAAAACCTATTTACTCATCAGATTAGAATTCAAACAGTGCAGTTACAAGTTAAGGGCAGCTTACAAGTTAAACTGATGTTGTCGCCTCCCCAGTGGGATGTTTTGAACAACATGGACATACATTTGGCAACTTTTATCGCACCTGAAGCACTTGTAAGTCAGCTCGACAACGACAGAGGGAAGTAAAGCTTGCCACTTAAAAAAAAAAGAGTATTTCCGCTGTTTTTCTTCCGTGTTTTTGTCCTGAAATATTAAAGGTGTAAGATCCATTGGGAAAAGGACTCTAAGTTTCTAAAATGATGCATTTATTTGTTTATTTATTGTTGTTTGTTTTTGTTTGTTATCCTAATGGCTCTTTTCAAAAATATGTTTTAACGCATGTCCACACACCTTCTTGAAAAATGTGTTTGTACAAATGATTAGCATGTTTCTAATGGTGTGTTTGTGTCACATGACACAAAATCTGTCAATCTGAGTGTGTACTCAATGACAAAAGAGAAGTATTTGATTTCTCCTTCTTTCCCGCTGCTTATATTAGATTTATTCAATGATGATAAAAAAAACACAGTTGTATTTGAACCTGTGTCGTATTTTATTTGCCCACTGTCCCTACACAGTCTGACCCCATCCAGGCCCTTTCACGACCCCTCATCCTCTCCCTCTCGTGAGCTCGCTGATGGTGCTGGCTGGCAGCTGGCACTCGGCAAAGTGGCAGCTCTTGCTTTTGCTCCCCACCTAGTGGTGACAGCTGGAAGCGCGCCCTCTCTATCACTCCCTCAAATCTGCCAGGGGCCATTTTGAAGCGCGCGGAGGTGTTAGCACGCGGCTGACCGCCGTGGGTGATGTGTCAGATATGAACAAGGAGGCGAGCGTTCCGGCGCAGGCGACATATTGAATCGGAAACAATTTTTATTTCGATTTTTTTTTTTTTTTACCCTCCCCAAAAACCGCCCAGAGCAGCTGTGAGTATAAATGACCCTGCGGTGCAGCAGATGAGATGATGTGTGCGCTTGAGAAGCCCTGTGCCGATTTTGTTGTCTTTGTTCTGTTCAGTTTGTAGCACAACACACACACACACGCACGCACACACTCACACATCTCACATGCGCGTGCGTGCAGCAACAACCATCCTTACAGTGTTTCAGCCTGCCTGAATGAAAAGAAAACGATTTAAAAATAATTATAAAAAAAATAATAATGATAATAATAAAAAAAACAACAACAACAACAACAAATAAACACAGCAGTCTGTTGCCGAGTCTCTCTCTCTCTCTCTCTCTCTCTCTCTCTCTCTCTCTCAGTTTGAAAACTTTCCTTTCCTCCACGGGAGGTTCCCTCCCCTCCCCTGAAAAAAAAAAAAAAAAAAAAACTCGGCCGCTGCCTTCCCGCGCGCGCGGCCAATTAATGACGCGGCTAAAATCGTTAATTGGCCGTTTAATTGGCCGCTTCCCCTGCCTCGCGGCGCGCCGCCGCTCGTGCCTCCCTTCCCTCCCCTCCCTCCCGCCAGCTGCCAGACATCGCCGTCCCACCTTGTCACATCGTTTTAGGGTCAGCACCCCCCCCCCCCCCTCCTCCCACTCTCCCCCCACAGACAGGAAGCTGCTCTAACCGTGGACCCCCCCCCCCACACACACACACACCACCACCACCCGCCCCCGCCACCCACTGTATCAGCATCCCTTCCTCCCTCCCTCTCACCCCCTTCACCCCCCTCCCGCACTATCTGGGTGTTTTATGTCTGCGTCACAACAAGTCGGAGGAGCGCGAGAGGCAGGCAGGCAGGCAGGCAGGCGGGCGTGCAGGCAGGCAGGCAGGCAGGCGGGGATGATGGCGTCTCTGGCGGCTTGATTCCGGCGAAACACCCGCCGCCCTCACGGCGTCAGTAGCGGCGGCGCTGCTGCCGGCGGAGGTGGTGGGACATGACGACACGGCACGGCGGAGGACGGACAAACTAGGCAGAGACGCGGACGGACCGTCAGCAGCCGCCTTTTCCTCCTCCTCCTCCTCCTCCTCCTCCTCCTGCTGCTTCTGCTCCTCCTGTGCTCCTCCTCCTCCTCCTCCTCGCGCACGCTGACGACTTGACTGACGGCGAACACATACATGCACGCCGACCACTTTTTGAACGCACGCAAGCTGCTGCGCACCGCGGCGGCCACTAATTGGGCAGCGGAGGTCCACAGCAGATGAGGGCATCGCAGCCCGGCCAGGAATCACCGTGACCCCGGAGAGGAGTTCGACTTGACAGGTACCCTCGGCGGCCGGCCAGCTCCAACCTACCACCCCCCTCGAACCCCCCCCCCCCCTCCCCAACCACCCAGACCGTTATTATTACTATCATTATTAATATTTTTTTTCTTCTTTTCTTAACGTGCACCCCCCCGCCCCCTTCTATTCTTTCTGAGTGACAAAAGGGGAGCTGCTGCTGCTGCTGCTGCTGCCGCCGCCGCTGCTGCTGCTGCTTCTGCTGCTGCTTCTTCTGCTGCTGCTGCGTGCGCCACTGTTATGCATCCTGCGTCTCTTTTGAGTGCATGCACTGGAACCAATTGCTCAACGTGCAGAGATAATGCCCGCTGTCATGTCATGCATCTATTCAAGTTTGTAGGGTGTGTGTGTGTTTTTTTTCTCTCTTTCTTTTGGAGGTGTGTGTGTGTGTGTGTGTGTGTGTGTGTGTGTGTGTGTGTGTGTGTGTTTGTGTGAGGTGAGGTGAGTGGGGGAGGGAGGAGGGGGGGGGAGGAGAGGAAGAGCAAAGTGGCTGGCAGAAGTGGTCGTTTGGCTGCACGAGGACGCGCGCTTCCCTCAGTCAAACTGTATTGCAGCAGTCATCATGCAGTGTTTGGAGTGTGTGCGTGTGTGTGCGTGCGTGTGTGTGCGTGCGTGCGCGCGCCATGTGTGCAGTAATCATTTGTCTTTCTTGTGTGCTCACTGTCATCTATCAAACCCATGGTGGATGCGGGCTGTCGCTATGCTCTGGTCTGAAAAGAGAAGCTGTTAGGAGTGCGTGCGTGCGCGTGTGCGTTTGTGTGTGTGTGTGTGTGTGTGTGTGTGTGTGTGTGTGTGTGTGTGTGTGTGGGTATAACCTCTTTGCACTCGCTGTCTGTGAGCGAACTGAAATGCAGGGGCCATAAACCCCCTCTGTCAGCAATGGCAGCAAAGTATTCAGCGAATAAATCGGATTTCCATTTCACATGAGCCCTGCTCCGCTCCTCTCCTCTCCCCTCCCCTCCCCTGCCCCCCCCCCCACTCCTCTCCTCTCCTCTCTCCTCCTCTCCCCCCTACCTCCACCCCCCCCCACTCACCCCCACCTCCTCTCTCCCAGCCTCTCTCCTCAGGATGGGGGGAGTGAGTGAAGGAGATGATGTGTTGGCTCGATGGAGTGATGGACTGCTCTACCTAGGCAATGTGAAAAGAGTAAGTGCATGTGGAGGAGTGTGTTCGTGTGCGCCCGTGCGTGCGCGCTTGCTTGTGTGTCTGTGTGTGTGTGTGTGTGTGTGTGTGTGTGTGTGTGTGTGTGTGTATGGCTGGATTTGAAAAGACTTCCATTTAGTTTTGTCAATCATTCTGCTCACCTGCTATCTCCCACTCAGGTAGACGGAGTCAAGCAATCTTGTCTGGTGAGATTTGAGGACAACTCTGAGTTCTGGGTTCTGAGGAAGGACATCCACTCCTGTAAGACTTTTCTTTCGTTACAGTGCATGAAAAGCAGGCCTCTTCCTTTTGGGAGCACTTTGTAATAAATAGGCTTCTGGTTTGAGGTTCTAAAAAAAAAACAACTAAAAATGTGTCTTCAGATGGTAAATACATTTTTTTTCTCTCCCCTGTGGAGTTAACTTTTCTTCACCTGTGCCGGATAAAAAAAAAGAAAAAGAAAAAACAACTTCAGCCTTTAACTCTTTGTAATTTTGGCACAGCAGAAAGTTCTTTGAATTCTTTGGATTTATTTAATTTAAAGCTGCAGAAGATGAGGCAGTGGCTGGCAGTCGAGCCAGATAAGCGACACTTTCAGGCTCCCTGTTGTTCGTATGTGTCGCTTGTCATCTCGCGGCTGGCTGTGATCAGCCGCCGTATTTGAACTAAAACATTGGCAAAACCAGTCAAGGGTAAAACCAATATGCATACTTCTGTCAACACATTTACATGCAGCACAATCATTGTGTGGCGCTGTAATAGTGTCCCGCATCAGGCACTGCTATTTTTCACCACAAGTGACTTTTTCTTTTTTTTTTTTTCTTTTTTTAACAACTGCTTCTTTTTCTACTGTTTTGTGTTTTTTTTTTTTTTCTTTAAAGGCTGAACTTGAATCTTGTGGTTTGGACTGCTGGCTTTGATCACACATAATCCAGTCAGGTAGCTAGGACATACTAACGTTAGCTCGCATGCTAATGCGTATTCGGCTCTGAAGGTTTCACCTTCAGACTTTTTTACGCCAGCCTCTTTACAAGTTGCTTCCTGTATTTCTTCTTCTGTGGTTTGCAGTTTGCAGCCTCCCTGCTTTTTGTCTTTATGCCACGTCATAAACTGGAAGTTCAATTGGAAGTGGAACACAAAGCCCATCTCGAAAGGGCAACATTTTCATTTCAGGAGGGACAAAAAAGATTTCCTCAAAGAAGAAGAATAAGGGAAAAAAAAAAAACAAAACAAAACGGCAGAGAAAATGAGAGTCATTTCCTCGGTTGTGACGCTGCCGAGTGGTGCGAATCTTTTGATCGAGGCGCGTTGAGACCTAATTGGTGTATTAGAGCCTATTTATTAATTTATCAGGCTAATGACTCCACAGGGAAACGCCGCCACCTCCCTCCCTCCAGCTAACATCAAAAGGAGGGAAGTGCTGGAGGAAGCCCGCTCCTTGTTAGGACCCGGCTGAACATCCGCCCGTCAAATGAAGTGAAATGTGAAAGGATGCAGGAGACACTGAAATCAATGGGGTGGCAAGGATGTGAATCGATATACATAAATTAATGCCGCTGACTGTTCTGTCTGTCTGTCTGTCTGTCTGTCTGTCTGTCTGTCCGTCTGCCCCCCTTCGTCCTCTCCAGTCGCCGTCGGAGTGGAAGAAGTTTGCTGTGTCTGCGACGCTCCGCCTCTTAAAGAACCCCTCATAAATTGTCTCAAGTGTCGCCACGGTAAGCAAAGCACGCCGGCCGTAGTCGGCGCGCTTGTCAGCCCAGCGCTGGTTCTCCACGAGTTCCTCGCGTTGACCTTGAGGATTTGACGTGGCGTGGTAAATAACAGTGTTGCTCTTAAAGGTAAAAGAAAAAGAAAAAGAAAAAAAAAAGAAAAGAATACAGAGAGGCGTAAATGATAGATCTGAGCAGTTCCACCTGGAGCCTGACTGGAATATAAATGAGATACCTACACAAATGGAGTGCTGCTCACGAACGCTAATGCCACACAAAGTCTTTACTTGGGCTTACAGAGGAGATCACCGCCGGACAGGTTTTATTAGGCAGACTACGGATGGCAGAGCCTGAGAAATGTGTGTGTATATATTTGCACACACACACACACACACACACACACATATATAGCCACGATATATATATATATATATATATATATATATATGTATATATATATATATATATATATATATATATATGTATATATATATATATATATATATATATATGTATACATACATATAAATATATATACACACACACACACACACACACACACACAATTATAGATATGTATGTATATATACATATATTTTACAGGCTATTTAACCACAATACCAAAGGAGAAAACCAGGAAGTAAATTATGAAGTGATTGATTAAAAAGCTGATCAATGAATGAACAAGGCATTCATCGTTGGATCATCAAATTATCCTCAGCTCCAGCTAACTAGACACTGACAAGGTCAAAACAAAAAACAGTGAAAAAAAAATACATCAAATTTACGAGCGATTATTCATATTAAGCCGATTGCAAAATTAATTGCTTATATTCCCATATTCCAATCGTTTTCAGATCATTTTTTTTTTCTCGTCCCATTAAGAAAAAGCTCACTAGATTTGCTGCAAACAGCATATTTAGCCCTCTGTTTACTGTCTCCCACTTGGAACACTGCGTCCTGGTAAAGCAGATGCTTCGTTGGATTGGAAGCCTGGGGCCGAAAACAGGCGGCCTCAGAGGGCGGAGCTGACACCCAGCTGCAGGTGTGGTCACCAACCTGGGAGAGGCATCCAGTGTCCCCTGTGACATCACAAAGGGCTCAGAGGCACAGACTGTAGTGCAGTTGATTACATGAACCCAGGCGGATATCTTCGTCACTGTGATTTATGTCCGTGACCACATGGGCTTTAAAGGCACCACATCAAACAACAGACAGAGGAAGTCTGGAAACAAACCAGATGAATAATGCATCGCTACGTTAATAAATAAAAGAGATGCTTCATCATAGGATCACCATAAAAAAATTAAATAAATAAATAAATAAAAAAAGACTTTACCAGTCCAGATGTATACGGACTCTCTCTGAGGGGTTCAGAACAACAACAACAACAACAACAACAACAACGGCAAATAAATAAATAAATAAATAAACATCCACCACCAACACCAGCGAAGAACAGCCTGTCTGACTTTTCTGCTGTCTTGAGGCCAAATGAGTAAATTTAAATACATTAGAGTGAAACAGTCGGTTGAGTTTCTGCTGGTCTGAACATGACAGACTCGCGTCGGGCCATTTAGTCAAACAGGGGCCCTCGGAGGGCGTCACCTTTGACCTCGTCTCTTTGTCTTTTTTTCCCCAACCCATCACAGTTCGTCAGCTGTCAACCTCGGCGACGAACGCTGCGTCGGGATGCGCAAATATTTATCTCCTATGAAAGTTTAACCACGGGGATGGGAGACGCGTCCTACTTTGCCGTAGCTGCTGCCGCTGCTGTCTGTTAATCACGCCGCCGAGAAACAACACACGCGCACACACACACACACACACACACACACGCACGCACACACACTCCCCCTCCTCTGCAGACGGGTGTGAAAACAGCCTTCTGCTGTCGGGATGGCTGCACTTACAACATTAAACTTTAAAAGTTCTGATGAAATGAAGTATAATGAAGTGCAAGTGTGTGTGTGTGTGTGGGGGGGGGGGGGGGGGTGAGGGCGGGGGGGTAGGGGGGACCTCGGAACGGCTCTGCGTCAGGCGGTGCAGAGACGATTTCACCGTCATTTCTTGCCCTCTTCCGCCCGCCTCAGTCAGACTGAAGCGACTGCTGACAGTTGGTTTAGTGGAGGGGAAAAAAGGAAGGAGAAGCCGACAGACAAACACCGCCTGCGCTATTACATGCAGATGCTATTTTTTCTTCCTTTTCCTTTTCCCTTTTTTTTTTTTTCTTTCCTTTGCACGCTATTGGAGGGAGCCAGCAGAGCACTAAACATGCAGCTGCTTTGCCATTATTGTCAGCCGGGATGTCTGTCTGCTAACCGCAGATTAAACGCTCTGCCTCCCCCTCCTCCCTCCCTCCCTCCCTCCTTCCTCCCTCCATCCGCCTCCTCCTCCTCCCCCTGCTCCCATTACAGGTTATCATCCAGAGTGCCACACGCCGACCATCGAACCGGAAGCTGACAGCGACTCCTGGATATGTCGGCAGTGTGTCTTTGCAGTCTCCACCAAGGTCAGGCCCCGCTTATCTCTCTGTCTCGCACACTTTTGGAGGGGGGGGGGGGGTTCAGTGCGTAAAGAGGGGAGGAGTCCCAGCTCTGATAGGCAGGAAAAAAAAAACAACCAAAAAAACCTGCTTTATTTAGAGTTTCCCCATATGTGTCTCCGGCTTGAAGGTGAGAAAAGTCCAACTGTCAGAGCGTGTGCGTTCAAACGCACCGCCCTCTGTGACAATGGCCTAGAAAATCTGTTGCAACCCCCCCCCCCCCCCCCCCCCAAACTCACCTTCTTTAATTTGGCGAGGCTCTGTTTCGGTTTTATCGTTGTGGCAGCGGCGGGGAGTTATTGCATCTGGCTCGCTTGAACCAATATTTTGAGGGGGAAAAAAATGACGGACGGTCCCACAGAGAGGCAATATACAGTATACGAATATCTTTTAGAGAGAGAATCTAAAAGAATGCTTATCATACATAAATAGTGTATAGTGTAATATGTATCCTGTGCTGTGCATGACTCCCCCCCCCCCAAAAAGTAAATAAATAAATAAAAGAGCAGTGGACAGCTCCTTGTGCTGAAGAAGCCACCCTGCAGTGTGTCCAACAACAGCACAAGTTTAGTGAGTCACTCAAAGTTTAACACTGGCACTGTACATGTGAACAATACAACAACTAGGCCTCTTATTTAGGAGGAGGCTGTAAACAAAGTGCTCGGTATCCTGTTTTTTTTTTTTTTCTTTTTTTTTTCTTTTTTCTGTCCTTAATGCAAAGCTCCTCGGCTGAAGCCTGGGATAGAAAAATAAAACCCGGCTGAATCTGGGACCTTTTTTTTTTTACGCCCCCTCGGTTTGTTTCGGGATGTCGCGCGGTGTGACGGCCGAGATTGTTAACACAATCAATAGCCGGTGGGTGCGAGATATTACAGCCGGGGTCGAGGCCACTACATCCAAAGTCAATCCATCAAACGCGCTCCACTTCTGTAGCGGCGAGACGGTTAATTGTCCATCGGTCAACGTCCGTATCTCATCGTCCAGACTTCCTGGCCCGGACGCCATCACTCACGGCTGACCTACAATAAAATGAGACGGATGGCTCCTTTCTCCGCCGTCTCCCTCTGGCCTCCTTTACACCTGGACTCCAAATGTTGTTTTGTTTTGTAGTTTTGTTTTGTTTTTTGTGACAGGCTTGCAGCCCGTCATGCTTCACCACATGCACTCGCAGTCGGTATTAACCTTCATCTCTGGTGTCCAGATTCAGATCTGATTGCTGTCTGTCGCTCCCTCTGACTGGTCCTGAATCCTCGGTGTCTGACTCAAACCACATCTTTCTTCTTTATTTTCTTTGTCCTTGTCTTTTGTCTTCCTCCTTGCTCTTCCTCATTGCTTCTTGTGCCTCTATTTCTTTCTGTCATATACTGTCTCCCTCCTGTGGGCAGCTAGTTTGTCCACATTCAGTAAACTGATAGTTAGTCCTGCCCGCTTGGGCAAAACACTTGATTATCGAGAAAACTGCGTGTTAAGACAAAAGAAACACCCTGGCTGCGCGTGCAGTCACAAACCTGGGAGTGGTATTGTTGCCCTTTATGACATCACAAAGGGCCCATGTCCAATAGTGATGGTTTCGGCACAGACTTTTATAGACGTGAAAGATGAATCTGTGAGACACAGATTACTGTGAGGACTCATTGTTGTCTGTGCGTTGCAGTGTCACACAAACAAAAGACACATATTTGCACACAAAAGTCCGGAGGCTCCACTGATGTGACAAAAGTCACTGACCGTCGCTCTCGTTTCGATTCCAGAGAGGCGGAGCCCTCAAACGAGGACGCTTCGCCCGGCTCATGCAGTTCATGAAACTCCGCCTCCCGTACACGCTGTCGTCTTTGGACTGGGACCCGCAGCATCTGACCAATCAGCAGCAGTGTTACTGCTACTGCGCCGGGCCCGGAGAGTGAGTGACAATAAATATATATATATATGTATGTATATATATATATATATATATATATATATATATATATATATATATATGTATATATTTCTTTTTTCTTTTTTTTTTTTTTTAAAGAAAATGATATACACGTACATACAAACACCAAGTCAACTTTGAGTACAGTAAGTATATAACAATGGAAAAAAAAAAACAAGGACATGGGACAATCAAGTTCAAAACCAGAATTGCGGCCTCAGTTCCATCTTTTTACTGACGTCAGCCGCAGCTTTTTCCCTCTCTCATCTTGGGGATTATTTTCAGAGTGCACCAGGCGTGTCAAACGCTGTTTGAAAGTGGCTCTTGTCTTTTTTTTTTTTTCTAAAGAAAAAGAAGATTCCAAATTAGCAACGTCAACAACTGCATCAAGTTTTGTGGATGCTGTCGCTTCAGCTGCCAGGCTTAAATAAAACAACACCAGCCGCCGCCTCCTTAAGACGCGTCGGGTCGTGAGAACAAACTGCGAGCTGCCAGATCTGCGTGAGCTCCCGGCGGCTCTGCTCGGCTCGCCTCGCACCTTGACGACTCAGCCATCTCGGCGGAGGGAACGTGAAGTGGCAGCCGCAGTCATCAGCCCTTCACTCCGCCATTAATTATGCATGAGTACAAACTTGTCACAGGCGGCTAGAAGGACAAGTTTCTTTGTTTTGTTCGCTCATGTGTGCTGCGTGCTGTGCGTGTGCGTGTGTGTGTGTGTGTGTGTGTGCGTGTGTGTGTGCTCGCTTGACGACTGTGTGCTGTCCAACCGCAGGTGGAACCTGAAGATGTTGCAGTGCGGCAGCTGCGGCCAGTGGTTTCACGAGGCCTGCACGCAGTGTCTGACCAAGCCGCTGCTGTATGGAGACAGGTGGGTCCCAACTGACTGCCTTACTTTGCAAAAAGAAAGAAATAATAATGATGATAATAACAGTAATGATGATAATAACAATAATAATGATAATTCATCACATTTGGTGAGGCTGCGTCCACTTAATTAAAAAACAAAAACAAAAACAAAAACCCCAAAACCTTTCAGCTGAAAGCGTCCAATCACCAGTGAGAGTCTGAACCGAGGGGAGTTGGATGAAGTCGTCCGTCACGGAGGCGTCCTTTGCCGGCGAATTGCGTTAATTAGCCCACGTCTAAGCGGCTAACGAGAACGTCAACGCTCTGGAAGCCGCGTCGCAACTCGCACGCGCGCTCTGCGACTCCGAGAGGAGTCGGTGGGGGGGGGGAGCAGGGAGGAGGAGGACGGACGTTGGACGGGATAAGTGCTGATTGCAGGCGGAGTTTGATGGGCTGCGTCTCGCGCGTGCCGTAAAACGTGGCCATCCATTAAGTTATTATTGCCATTAACCATCTGCGTCTGGCAGGCCGCGCTGACGCTGTGTGACTGGCGAACGAGAGAGGGAGGGGTTATAATTGGATTGACAGTCGGGGGGTGTTGTGGGGAAGGTGGGGATGGTGGTGGGGTGGGGGGTTTGGGGGGGGTTGATAACCGGGATTGGTGCAACATCTGCCGGGGAGAAGGTGACGGCAGGAAGAGGAGAAGGCTCTGTAAGGCTTCACAGTTGGAATAGTAAACACACCATCTGTCTGTCTGCCTGTCTGTCTGTCTGTCTGTCTGTCTGCCTGCCTGCCTGTCTGTCTGTCTGTCTGCCTGTCTGTCTGTCTGCCTGCCTGCCTGTCTGTCTGTCTGTCTGTTGGTCGGTCTGTCTGCCTGTCGGTCTGTCTGCCTGTCTGTCTGTCGGTCGTTCTGTCTGTCTGTCTGTCTGCCTGTCTGTCTGCCTGTCTGTCTGTCTGTCTGTCTGTCTGTCTTTCAGTCTGTCTGTCTTTCTGTCTGTCTGTCTGTCTGTCTGTCTGTCTGTCGGTCTGACCTTCCATGAGACACGCGCATGTATAGGAGGGCACGTGGTGCGCCTCATTGTCGGTGTGGCTCGTGTCCAGCCTTCACGGTCACCCGCCTGCCGGTCGCTGCTCACTGTGGGTTGAATTGTCCAGTCTGATTTGCTAACAGGGACTCAATTATGAGTCCAAGGTAAAAAAAAAAAAAAAGGGGCCCGGTTGAGAGGGGTTAGAGTTGAAAGTGGATCGTGATGGAAAAGCTTACGGGTCATCTAATCGAGGGTTCTGTACCCACAACCTTACAGATCTATTTTTTTTTATTTTATTTATTTTAATTTTCTATGCCTTGTCATTTTCTTTACAACTGCTTTGTTAATAAAGGAAAAAAAAAATATTGGCCCTGTTTTTATATCTCTATTTTAAAAATAAAACTGGTATGTACAATGTAAATAATAATAAAAAAAAAAGTTGAGATATTCACGTAAAACAAAATCATGATTGAATGTGTTGTATTAAGCCTATTACTTTTATGTTTAAAGATGTTCTTAAAATTCTGTCGGGCGATAATGTGAAATCTACCAAACTAAATCTTTTATGGATTAAAAGTCAGTGTTTCCAGAGGACAGGCGTCACGGCGGTCAAAATGCTGAAACCAGTGCAAGTTAAGCGTCAGAGGGAAGTAGACAGGTTTTTTTTTTTTTTTTCAAGGTGAAACCTCTGCA
Organism: Nelusetta ayraudi; assembly: GCF_046127955.1. Taxonomy (NCBI): domain Eukaryota; kingdom Metazoa; phylum Chordata; class Actinopteri; order Tetraodontiformes; family Monacanthidae; genus Nelusetta; species Nelusetta ayraudi. The sequence continues at coordinate 1,234,846 of NW_027466124.1, read as the reverse complement.
GCTCCAACATCCTCAGACTCTGCACAACTCTCACCAACTGCTCAGGTTGTGCAACTCACTGAAAGCAACATGCCATGTGATGCCCGGCTGTGCTTCTTCTCCCGGTAGGTTCTACCAGTTCCAGTGCTCGGTGTGCACCAAGGGACCCGAGACGGTCCAGAGGCTGCCCATGACCTGGTGATGTTCCTCCACGCTGACAATCTTCACGGCCCCAAAATGTCTGTTTCCAGCTTGAGTCAGCTAACGCCCAATTTGTCTCTGTTCCACTGTGTCATGAAACGCAGGGTGGACCTGGCTCACTTAGTGCTCTACCATCTCTCGCTGTGCTGCAAGAGGAAATACTTTGATTTTGACCATGAAATCCTGTCCTTCACCAACGAGAACTGGGAGTCGCTGCTGCTGGGCGCGGTATTGATATTTCCTCATTCACGCCTCATGATGAAATGCTGTGAAACGCCGCCGGCCCTGTTGCGTCGGCGAGACTTAAAGCGCATTAGCCGCCGTTAAAGCAACGTGTGGCGCCTGAAACAGAAGCGTGACCTCTGGCGTAAAGGGATATTCCACCTCGCTGAAGACTTTGACATTTGACTTTGCACGTCTTTACTTTATGCCAGGATGGGGGGGGGGGTTTAGATCCCGGCCTTTTGAAGTAGAGATTGTGAGTGGCATTATTTAAACGGCACATGCAGCCAAATCAACAACCGAAGGTCTTTTTTTTTTTTTTTTAGCTCTGTTAAAAATTATATGAAAATACTTTTTTATTATTAATTACAAAAATATAATAACAGATTTCTATATATTTTTTAATTCAGAAAGAATTTAAATTTAAATTTTATTTCCAGCGGTTTCTTCACTTATTGATTTCATAACCGTAACAGATGTCACGGTCAAACTGGAGAAATAAGTTATTAGTGGATATTTCTTTCTTAAAGATATGAACTGACGTCAACAAATATAATTCAGAAAATAATAATAATAATTATTTATTTTTATTCTATGTAGATCTTTTTAGGAAACTGTGTGTGTGTGTGTGTGTGTGTCTGACTTCGCTCTGCTGTCTGCCCTCCAGCTCTCTGACACTCCGAGGCAGGACCGCTGTCACAATCTCCTCAACGCTCTCAACTCCCACAAGGACAGGTAAGTCGCTGCACGCCGTCGGAAGAATAAGCACCAGCTGCACGCTGCCCGACTGATGAATGGATCGGAGCAGGGGGGCGCGGGTGAAGGGGCGGGGTCTTGTAAGTGCCTCAGGGTTTGTGATGTTGGACATTAAAGCTGAAAACGCGGGAGGTGAGACGTGTGATCTTGAGTGCAGGATCAGAAATAGTGAGCTTGCGCTCTAGTGTATCATTTTGAAAGCCAATTTTATTTGAATGTGTTTTTATTTTGAAATGACGATATCACAGGGAAAAAACCTTGCCGGCAAAATTGTACCCCAGCCACTCCTTTCAAATTGTCCTGAATTTTGTCTTCTATTAGGAGCATGAATACATTTTATTTCCACGTTAAAGATTTTTTGAAGACACTGACATCAGAGAAGAGTGAGAAATGAAAAACACCCTAATGTTGTTTTCTAAACTGTTGCTCCAGGTTTGTCTCTGGGAAGGAAATCAAGAAGAAGAAGTGTCTCTTTGGGCTGCAGGTGCGAGCCCCGCCGCCGCTAACATCAGACTCCACGCCGCTCATCACCGACCCGCCCACCAACATCGCGCACCGGAGAAGGTCAGAGTGAGGACGGTGTCGGTCCAACTGCACGCGTAAACTGGCAGCGCAGCAACATTTCTGTGCCCTCTTCATCAACGGGAAGCCTGAAGCTGCTCGAGCTTTAAACCTTTCCGCCAATCAGGGGCCTCTGAACGTTTTCTTTGGGCTCGATCCCAGTCCTGCGAACTGAATCTGGACGGACACATTAAATGTTCCGTCTGGTGTGGCAGGTTAAAAGGCCTCAGAGGGCAGAAAGCGGGTTTAGTGCGGGAGTCAGAAGCTGCTACGTTTTGAGTTTCACAGAGTGAATCGTGCCGGAACGGAGTGCAGCTCACTCCTCTGGTGCTCTCACATCTGCACATCCTCAGGTGTGCGCGGCGCCCGTTTGCCGCAGTCTGCAGATTTCACACACGTGCTTTTCATCTTTCATCGTTTCCAGCATTTTGCCGGAGAATCAAATGCGATGAAAATGTGTTATTTATTTATTTATTTATTTATTTATTTATTTATTTACTTTTGCTGCAGCAGCAGCAGTAGCAAAACTGGCCTCGGTGCAGTGCAGTCGGTCGTGATGGGCTTTTGCTCTCAGTGGCAAAACAAACATATGTTAACATACGTTTATACTGGCGATGTCCGATATTGACTTTTTCACCGATATCCCCATATTGTCCAGCTCCTAATTTGCGATACTGATATCAAGCGATATCAAGCGATAGCGGTATATGCGGTCGTGTCGTCAGTTACGAACGAGCTACTTTGTTAGCAGTCAGCCACCACTGAAACCACTCTGCTGAAACACGCGCGTTGCTCGCTGTTATGCTTCAATGCGGTTTGATGACATCATCAAGCGTAGCAGAGACGAGTAAATTAAAGTAGTGTGATTTACTATTTAGTGATTGCAGGAAATTCAAGGAACTCACTGTTTGGCATGAATACTAAATTCTGGTATTGACATTGTAAAAAAATATATATAATAAATGTATATTTAGTACAATATAATATAATATTTTATCACGATACCAATATTTTCCGATATTAATTTTCAACGCCTTTCTCGGCCGATAATATCGCGAGGCGGATAATATCGGGCTTCCCTAGTTTAGTTCCTCTCATGGTGAAACTGGAAAAGAAGTCGCTCACCAACACTTTTTTTGCGCATATCTTAGAATATCAGTTTCTTTGAGCCTTTGATCAATAAATGCAGACTACTGCTTTTTTTTTTTATATATATATTTTATTTTTCTTTTATTTCTAAAATTTGTTGAAATGTATCCTTTAATCTAAACTTCTGCCACGTCTGTCTGTCTGTCTGTCTGCCTGTCTGCCTGTCTGTCTGTCTGTCTGTCTGCCTGTCTGCCTGTCTGCCTGCCTGCTTGCAGAAGTAGAGAGCCAGAGAGAAAAAGCCGTGTGATGGGTTATTTTTTTTCCACGTTATTGTTCTCATTAGTATTATCTTTGCTGCACTGCCTTTCATGGCGGCGCAGCGGTAAACTAAACATAGCTCGTGTGTGTGTATTCATTACTGCTGTTTGTTTCTCTCTCTTTCTCTCTCCGTCTTTCTCTCCATCCCAGCCCGCTGTCACTCCCCTGCCAGCGGAGAGCGGCGGGGACGGAGTCGCGTAAATCAAAGCGTCGCACGGCGGAGACACAGGTCAGCGCCGCTGTCGCCCATCAGGGCCGGGGACACTAAACCTCTCACACCGCTCCTCCTCCACCACCTCCCTTCATCTTTTTTCATTTATTTATTTATTCATTTTTTCGCTCTCCTCCCTCCTCCATGCAGCCAGGTAAACAGCTCCCCGCGATCCAAATAACCTGTCAGTCAGCCGGCGTGACGAGGCGCCGCGCCTCGCATCCCAGATCAGTCGCCTCGGCGTCTCTTTATTTCTCTTTTCTCTCGTTACCCCTGCCGTGTTCTCTAACGCCGACGTTTTCCCGAAGTTCTGTGGATGAAGGATACAAAGTGCTAGCGGGCGGGAGTCAGAACGGGTGGTTGGAAGGCAAGGTAAAAAAAACAACAACAACAACAACAACTCGGCTGCGTGAAAGAGAGGGGAAAATAAAAGGCCGGCGATGTGTTTCATCAACATCTGCAGCCCACCGACGCGTTTATCATCGTCATCAAACGCCCCCCCCCACCCCCCTCCCGCAGAGCTCGGCGAGACGAGCGCCAACGCATACGGCAGTTACTATTTTTATTCCACATTCCATTGCCGCGGCAGCAGCAGCAGCAGCAGCAGCAGCAGCAGCAGCAGCAGCAGCAGCAGTCCTGCATACGTACGTTCCGTGTGCCCCAGCAGTAATCCTGGCTGGCCGGTCGGTCGGTCGGTCCCCAGTGAGTGATGCCGATCTCCATCCGTCTCCCGGGGAATGGCGAAAGTGACACATGCCAGGAAGGGGGGGTGGGGGGGTGGGGGGAGAAAAGCCGGCGAGCGTCGCCTGGGATCGCTTCCAAGCGCGCGCTTTGCAGTCGATTACAGTTTGGTCAGGTGGCGCTGGCAGCTGGACAGCGCGGCGTTGACGGAGCACATCCGTTTAAATGGCGCCGATCGGGAGCGAGGCCGCCGGGTAATAATACGGCAAAGTGACGGGCCGTGCGCAGGTCGGGGGAGTGAGAAAGGGGAGGGGGAGGGGCGAGCGGGGTGAGGGCGAGTGCAGCGGTTCGATACGTCACAGTCCGACGGTGAGAAATGAAATGCACGGGCCTTTAGGTGGCGCCGCCGCCTCCTCCCGCCTCCTCCCGCCTCCTCCTCAGACGACATTTGCGGTGACTGATTTCCCCCGATTGTGCTCCGATGTTTGCGCTTGTTCAGAGCACTCAGTGAGCCCCCCCGCCCTACCCGTCCCCGCTAACTGGCTGCACCTGTGACTTCCTGTAATGGCTGCGTGCCTCATGAGCCTGGATCATCTGACTCATTTATTGTTCCTCGCCGTGCAGCTTTATAGACGTTCTGCCCTTCAGGCTCTGCAGGAAGAAAAAAAAAATATGACGCGCATCTCAAAACAAAAATCAGAAGGCAGATTTACAAGCTCTGCGACGCTGGGATTTCACTTCAGCACGTCCATCTTGAACATGCCTCATCAAAAAGATGCATTTTCAGGCCAGGTCTTCATGCCTCATATCCCCTCTAATTCCTTTTAGTTGTGGCTAAAGCAGAATGACGCCGCTAATGGCTGCAGAAAATGCTACAGAATAGCAGGAAGAGACTGCGAGCTTAGCTACAGCTGCACCTAGCTACCGCTACCCAGGTTTTAGTTGTAAACACCTCAGTGCTTTTGGAGATGCTAGCTGCCCCCGAGCTGCCGCTAACCAGCTAAACTAGCGGTGACAGACAGTGAAATAAATCCCATTCCGTGCGTTGATTCCTTGATGGATGTGCGTGAAATGAACCACCTGGGAAACATCCCATCTGCTGCGTTACCTCACAGATTTACCGCACACAGTTTTCAGCGCGGAGAGTTTTTTTTTTTTTTTTTTTTCTTTACGCGCGTCCGAGCAGCAAGGATGCGCCGGCTCCACCGCCCTGCCGAGCCAATCACTTCCTGTCTCCCGTGTCTCCAGGCTTGTCCACCTCCAGTCGCTGCCAACGGCATTGAGCTGCTGCCATGTTGCCATGGCTACGTGGGAGGGGCCAGCCTTTACACCTCCAGGAAGTCAGAGGAGGAGGAGGAGGAGGAGCTCAGTCTGAGGTACGGTCAGCGTGAACCAGGCGTGAGAACGATGGTTCCGGACTGAGAGGCAACCTTCTCTGTCCACAGTCCCCCTCCAAAGCAGATGTTTGCCCTCTACCACACCACCTACAACGGGAACACTTCGCTCTCCAGGAGTCTCCATCACTACAACAGGTTGGCCTGATTTATCATCCGTGTTTTTAAAGGCCTGCCACTGACATTGAGTCAACTGAAGACCAATTTTTACGTTCCCATGACATTTATGTGTATTTTTTTAAACAACAATCAGTGTTTCCATTCAATTGTACTGAGAAAGTGTGGGCTAAAACACGCAGTTCTTGGAAATCAGACCTCTTAATGTCACAATTCAGCGGATTCCTGCTTGGTTGGATGCTAATGCTAATATTGGAAAGTGCATGCAGTGCTGTGTTTTAGGCTCTCGAGATCTGGGCAGAAAATGGTCTTGGTCTTTAGGTTGGTGATCACACCCCCTGCCCGCCTTGTATTTATCCCCTTCCCAAACACATGCATGGTCCAACAAAGGACTTTTTTGTAGTGAGACGCTAATTCCTAGCTCTCTAACTGGAGGCTGTGAACAGAGGGCTAAATTTGCTGTTTTTGAGGTTACTTAATCCTGTGAGGTGGCTCCCCGGATCCTTGAATAAAGATTATAATTACCTGAACGTGACTAGAGCAGTGCAGGGCACTGACTTCAGGATGAGCGTCAATATAAAATGAGTGAATGTCACCAGGCAGTGAATGAAGGGAACAAATTCCTTTTTTCCATTATTCGTATTTGAACCTGTGCTGTGTTTTGCCAGCAGCGTGGAGGAAACGTGCAGGGTGCCTCCGCCCTTCCTACCGTACCCCCCCAACGGAAGCCACCACCACCACCACCACCATCACCACCACAATCACCACAACAACCACCACAACCACCAACACCACCTCCTCCCCCACCAGCACCATCACAACCACCAGCACCAGGTGGGCCAGAAGCAGCTGGAGCCCCTCATCCTGCGTGACCTGCCCCCCTACCAGACCAGCGTGGGCGGAGGAGGCGGTGGTGGAGGGGGAGGTGGAGGAGGTGGAGGAGGAGGAGAAACAGGCGGGGGTGGCGGTGGAGGAGGAGGAGGAGGACCTGGAGGCGGAGGACCTGGAGGTGGAGGCGGGGCCAGCATGACAGCCGGAGGCGGGGACGGGACAGTGACCCGGGGTTGGGGGGGCGGCGAGGCGGTGCGGATCCTGGCCAGACGGGTGACAGCAGACGGGAAGGTGCAGTACCTGGTGGAGTGGGAGAACGTGAGTTTGTACTGACACCGTGACGGCTCTTCTTTTTTTCTTTGGGTTTTTTTTTGGGGCGGGGGGTGCACAGGAACTCTGTGCCGGTAGCTTGTGGCGGCGCTGAGAAGTGCAGAACAGGAAACCTGCACTCCCGATTGGTGTCGCCAGTCCAGGCGGACGTCATCGCAGCGCACTGCGGGTTACCGCTGTACATGTCCTTCTTTGCTAGTGATCTCTCCGATATTTGTACTGTTAACTTTGGAATATGCCTTTGCATCTATCATGTCTCACCGCCAACGAGTGGAGATGTTCAAACCTCCGTAGGATTTGTGCAGGAAAAACTGAATCTGCTGATTTTCAGGCTGCAAACTGGGTACAATTATTTATTTATTTTTAGTACAAAGGATCTGCCCTCCGGCTCCTCTAGAACTCCACCAGGGTACGGTGGTAGGTGTGATATTTAGAAACACAAAGTGACTCAGCCTGACCTGCAAAATCAGCTGTCATTTCCACCAGGCATTCCCAAAACATTTTTAACCCCAGGAAAACTTTCTGTGTCAAGTGTCAAAACGAAAAAAACAAAAAAACAAAAACCAGAATGAAACAAGGATAGGAAAGACTTCCAGACTGATCAGATCTCCTTGCACTACTCAAGTGTTTTGACGATCTCAGACGTAAATATGGAGACGCAGGAGAAGATTATATCCCCAGGACGGTGTTGTTGGAGTACTTTTCAATTTTTAATCACACAGAACTTTAATAGGTTTAGCTCTAAAATGCCGTTAGAATATTACATGACAACCAAATCCTGCCCGGGGAATTAAAGTCAAGCAAAACCAAATCAAAGAGCCAAGTCGTTCTTGGAATATTCCATTCAATTAATTGTGCTTCCAAAAATAACTACTGAAAAAAATACAACAAAAACCACTTTGATTCATCATTTAGTTGATGTGGATATTTCTCACAAGAAAATGCAGCAGCTTTTCCTTTGCAGTGCAGCGTCGGAACATTAAGAGGCGAGAGCCATTTGAAAGCACCGCGGTGCTCTGCTGTGCTCTGCTGTGCTCTGCTCAAGGGCACGTTGTCAGTGGCAGCTGTGAAAGTCCACCTGGAGCGGAGCGAGCTTTCCACCTGCTCCGGCGGTGGCGGCGGCAGCAGCTTTTCACAACCTGAAAAACAAATCCTCCGGAGGTCGTGACCTTTCCCCTCGTGGCCGTCTGTTAATAAGAGATTGTATTAGGGGGCGTCACTCATTTGTTACCCTTAGGTTTTTGTCATATTTTGACATTTAGACGACCGTACGTGTCTAGTCTTAGGAGCCGCCTGAGGGCTTTTGTTTTATAGATAGAATTATATATTCACGATATATTACTACGACAAGATGATTTTATCTTTTTTGTTATCTCTAACGTGGTTGCATAGTGCCTACATGGGTTGTGTACCTCCCTTCTGGTTTGCTGATCTGAGCCGGCCAATCAGATGACAGATGATCAGATGAGTGTGGCGGCGGTCGGGGTTGGCAGCACGTTAACAAACACAAATATTGGCAACAAGGAAGCGGTTTGTTTGATTTTTTTTTTTTTCTTGTGTCTTTTTTTTATTTTATTTTTTTTATTTAAACAGAAGCAGCAAAATGGTATATGTGTGTTTCAAAGGAATGTGTTTCATTTCTGCACTTAAAAGTTCCTGGGATTCATGTCAGAATTCGGAAATTTTTTATCCATTTTTTCTTTTCTTTTCTTTTTTTTAATTCTGTGACTCCAAAATCAAGCTTTATTTCAGATAGTAGTACAGCATGCAGTTAGGAGCTCTGACAGCTCTCCTAACACTATTCTAGATTACCATGGTACAGGTACTTAGAGTTTATATTTTATACAGAGGTTGTTTTTTTTTTTAAAGCAGTCGCACCGAGCCACTCCGGTCTGGAGGAAAGACTGTGGCAGGTTTACCTTACGGAGTCCATCCAGTTTTTGAATTTATTTATTTTTTTAAATTAACCTATGCGTTCATTATCCAGTGGCAGTGATGCTGCGTCGCTTCCGCAGTGACTGACGCTTTTGTTTGTTTGCTTGTTTTTTCGGGGAGGAGCTGCGATGAACCCGTCTGGGCCGATGGTGATGAATGTATGTGTGTTTTCTATGGTCCGTCTTTGACCGTCAAGTGCTTGTCATAGGTTGTACACTAGGTGGCGCTTTCTACTGATCCATTTCAGGCAGCAGCAGCAGCAGCAGCAGCGTTGACAAACACCGTTCACGTCACGCACGGGCGGGGGAAGGGGGAGAGGATGTCTTCTTTTTTCCAAGTATTAGTCAAGTCCAAGTTCAGTTTGTTGTATTTTGAAGAGATTATGTTTGTATATGTATACTCTGCGTTGAAAACCTGATATGTAACATGAGTAATAAAAACAAGGTTCGTCTAAATGATTTGTGTGTTTCTCTACTGACTCTAATGACACAAATGTTTTTTTTCTTTTTAATATATATATGTATATATATATATATATATATATATATATATATATATATATATATATATATATATATATATATATATATATATGTATATATATTAGTCAAGTGTGTGAGCTGTTAATCGTGAAGTTACATTTGGACCAATGTGAATTGTTTTTCCTCCACCCTCATTAAAAGATACAACTAAACCAATTAAACAAGTTGACCAGACTTGCAAGAAATGAGTCTGATGGGGACGATACATTGGATTACGGACAAATGTGTCCTGTAGGGATGCTTAAGAGCCGCTTCTACTGCTGCCAACAGAAGCGGCAGATGCTTCCTCCATGTCTTTGTGCCAGTTACTTTTCAAGATGGACCGAAATTCTAAATGGAAAGATTTGATTCAACATCTAAGGGTCTACATCCCACACTTGTGTTGATTTCCCCTCCACGATAAAGACTTTAAAAAGAATGAAAATAATGTACATTAAAAAAAAAGGATTTTTAATTTGTGTCTTTCACAACTGACAACTGTTTTAACAGCATTTAAAACATTAACTGTTTCCCCCTCTTTCACAAATGAGGAACACAGACAACAGCACACACTAAAGCTCTGTCAGGGGTAACCAGTCTCTGAGGTTTGTGTCTGGTGTTATGCCAGTTTATATTAAAAAAAAAAAAAAAAAGAAATAACATTTTGCCCCATTCTAATTGATATTTATTTATTTGTTAT
>NW_027466124.1:1212500-1220000 GCF_046127955.1 Nelusetta ayraudi | reverse complement strand
TACTGTAGCAGTCAGAACTCAGACCTCAGACTTGAATGTCTTCTTTCTCCTTCTTTCTCATTATATACGAATGAACATGCTGCCACAGACATGTTACCAGGGTTTTGTTGTACTGTCAGATTTTGCAGTTGTTAAATCCCCATTAAGACCTTGTACCGACCAAATCTGCTGGTGCTGAACGACAAACGGCACGAGGAAATTAATAACCAAACCCGTTTCATTTAGAAAATCAACCAGAATCTTAGTTGCTGGTCCCTAAATTTGTGAAAGATGCTCTCCGATTTGGTTTTAACTCAGAATTAACATGAATAAAATGTATAAGAATAAGTGTCCATATCGCCCAACTGGCCAAATACCTACAGAGTGGATCCAGCATCCTCAGCTACCTATACATTAAGAACTCCATGGTTACTCGAGGCGATTATGTAACACTGTGAGATATTTATTGCTGCACAGTGACTCAACATCCAGAGGTAAAATATGTGGTAGGATGACTGATGTTAGTTTGACACTGGCAGGTGGAGGAGGGGGTCGACTTATGTGCCAGATCACAGATGGGGTCAAAAATGAAATTTAAATGACCCCCTGCACCCCCCCTCTCCCCCCTCCCCGCCCCTACCGTCTTGCAGATGTATTTGTTGGACCCACATTGATGAGTGTGTTCAGCTAATGAACCGACCGAGCCATTTGCAGTCATGCCAAGCCAGCGCTGGCTCTGGTGCACAGCCAGTTAGTGGGAGGTGGCAGCAGCAGCAGCAGCAGCGGCAGCAGCAGCGGCAGCAGCGGCGATGAGCCTCTCTATCCTGGCTAAATCTTTCCTCCCTCCCTCATTCTCTCTTCCACTCACACCTCTTCCCAGTCCGTCTTCCTTCATCCGTTCCTTTCTTCTTCTTCCCGTCCATCTCTTTCACCTCGGCTACGGTCAACTCCCCCACACCCGCCACCCCATCCCTCCCACACACACACTGAACCGCCCATGCACTTGCTAAACAAACCCACCCCCACACTGTCTCCTTTCCCACTCTCTCTCTCTCTCTCTCTCTCTCTCTCTCTCATCTCTACAATGGCTGCATCCATGAGTGCGGACGGAGGCCGGCAACCAGTCGCTGAGCTGTAACCCCACCCCCCTGCCCCCACCTACACACACACACACACACACACACACACACACACACACACACACACACACACACACGCACACACACACACACATACGTCGATTTCATACAGTAGTTTGATACGGCGGCTCCTGTCATGCATGGCCGTAGTTAAAGAGACAGCGCACCACCGGAGCACTGCAGCACTCTCCATCCTTCCCTCCACCTCCCCCCGCCTCCTCCCCCGCCCCTGCCTCCATGTGACATAAGGGACTGTCTTGCACCCCTTCACTTCCCCCTCCGGTGCCAAAAACCATCATCTGCTCAGCTATTACTGCGCTGCTGTACATGCGAGATTCTTCCGAGCCCCGGTGCACGAGGTGATCTGTCAAAAGAGACGGAGCTTGTAGTTTGATATCTGGCGGAGTCGCCCGCCGAGTGCACTGGAGAAGCGTCTCGCGCTGTCTCTTTACGCTCGTTTTATCGGAAAAACCTGGCCGTAGTCGGTCCCGAGTATTCGGGAGCAGTGATTTGCTTTCGATCAAACGCACAGACATGGACGGAAGGTTCGGTTGGAGAGAGCTTCTCCTACTGGTGTTGAGAGAGCCGACGGTTTTGTAAATCAAACAAGACTCCCTGCCCAGGTTTGGGGTGAAGTTTGGAATCTCTTGCTCTAATCCTGTCTCGGCATCCAGAGCCGGCGGTTCTGAATGTCAAACCAGATAGTGCCTCAACTCTCTCCGCTCAAAGAAATGCAGCGATGCTTGAACAGTGAGGGTGACTTTGCTAACGCAGTTAATCTGGTCCGCAGTCGAGGGGGGAGGGAGTCAGTCGGCGGCACAATGGCCTCATATTTTTGGAACGCTGAGAGGTTTTTATATATTCATTGGCATGTCCAAGGATCGGTCAGCACTCAGGTAGTCGGCGCCGCAGTGGATAACCTGGCTTGTTCAAATGCATATCTGGCTCTTAGAGCTCTTAAACTACTGGGGTCAATCAATAGCCGACCTCTGCAGCCCAAGATGTGAAACAACAGGGACTTGGACTTGGACTGCGGTTGATAATCTTAACAGCTCTAAGCGCTGAGGCCTCAGACAGGGGGATTTAAAAGGTCACATTTTCATTGCAGATGCACTTCGTCTCTCATTTGGCCCTTTTGGTGTTTTAGCGTGTGTCCCTGCATTTGTCATCTGCATATACAGTTCGGAATGCGGTTTTTATGAACTCTCACAGACAGGGTAAGTCTCTTGGGGTCAATTGGTGCTTCTTACCTGGAGTGTAGCCACACTTACACATTTAGAGCCTTTGGGCGACTCACAGTCAGGTAGACGCTCAGGTAGACCTTTCAGACTGCACCGAGGTGCAACCTGAAGGAGCCAACAAGAAACAACAGGTGGTAGCTCGTTTCTCCAGTGCCACGACACAGAAACTGAGGTGAGTTTCTCCAAATGTTGGGGAACTGCGAAATAGCTGCTCAAGCACAAAAGATACATGATTACTCCAGGTTCTCCGTGTTTAATACTGAGTAAAATAAACATACAATAAACATAATAGCTAATCCTCAGTGTAGAATACCGTGTGGTTTTTGTTGCCTTCACAGTCAGAATCTCGGGATCTTTGACCTTTCTGTACTAGAGCTTTACTAGACTAATCTACACAGGGGGGAGTGTGTTTGAAAGTTTCGCACTTTGAGATGGCTGTGTAATTTAATTGCGCTGCAGAACCTTAATGGAACGACCCAATGGGCCTTCGCAAGAGGCCGAGATAGAGAACGTGCCACTGTTAGATCTGGTCAGGATCGTCTCTCAGCACAAAGGTCGGCATCAGCTTCCTTCACCCTCCTCAGCCAATCGGTGGGCTGCCAATCAAGGATAATGACCTCCCCTCGGACGCGGCTCTGCTCATGTGGTCAGAGGTGTAATGTCATTGAGCGCCGTGAAAGCCCGTGATTCACAGATGCGTAGCTCTGGCCGAAGCTCCCCCAGACAGCACGGTGAGTTACTGTACGTATGTCAGCAGAATGACTAATGGGTTGGGGGCAAGGCTTTGGCTTTTTGCTATGAATAGATATTGTTATTTTAATCTTAATTCACATGTGTGTAGCCTTTGAAAATATGAAAGTATGAAATGAAAGATTTCCTACTGAGGTCTTGGGGGGTATTTTTAGCTTACGTGGCAGTGGTGGACATACCTTTTTGTTGGCGAGATGTTGGTTGATGATATAATGTGTTTGTGGTCGACGCTGGATACAGATTGAGACGTGCGTGTATAACCAGCTACTAGTCTGTGAATTTCGTGTTGTGTTTTGCAAGCTTGAGAATCCACTTTGTCAACTTTATGTGTTTGCGGCTACTGTCACAGACCTTTGAGTACAGTTGTGTTCGTACTTGCTCACCCGTTGTGATGGTGGAGTTACACCGGGAGGGTGCGACGATGAAAACGCAACCGCAACGACACTTATCCATGGCACAACTTTACAACAAAGCTACCGAATGTCTCTCAAAGTCATAAAAGTGCAATTTTGTCTGCAAGCCACAGATGCTTCCTGAAAAACTGCATTTTGTAAAGAGAAAAGTGTTGAATCAACACATTCCATAATATCTGAGCTCTTGTACAAGAGTTCACATGATACAATTTTTAGGCTGTCGAATCTCTCTGCTGTCAATAATAAGATGTTTCTTTTGCTGACTGCTGACTGACTGTTTCAACTCTAATTCTAATTTTAATTCTCTGACTTTTGATTTGACTTGACTGTAGGACTGTTGGCCTCTGATGAGGATATTTATTGTCCTCCATTTGAAGAACAACACAATACCAAGACTCTAACCAATCACTGTGTAGAGCTATTTTTCTCCCTCAGTGCGCTCAGTCCCCTCACTGTGCATTTTTTTTTTTTTTACAGCGCAGACTTGGTTACGTGCCTGAAACTGGGAGATGGGTCATTTCAGGTCACGGAAACCATTCTGCAGCACCAGCTGGACCAAACCAAGTCTTTCTTTTTTTTCAAACCAAATAATACATCCGAAAATAAGTGTGAAATGGAACAATGAGCATTTTCTGCTTCTCATGAGGAACATTTTGTTTCCACCGTCGGCCATTTGTGTGCAGGCAGCAGATTTTCTTTCAGGCATTGTAACGTTGAAATGGGTTTCTAATTTCTTATTATTATTTTTCTTATTCATCTATCGTCCTACAGATACACTGATCAAACACAACTTTAAAAGCACAAAGCACAAGCGTTGCGATGATGCTGGTGGTCTTTTGATGATACATAGACATCTACTAGTTTTAGTTTTAAACCAATGACATGCGGTGCATGTGGAGACCCTTTGCAGCGCAAAGTACAACTACACGTTAACCTTTCAGCTTGAGCACTTTTGCCTTGATTGTTGTCTCGATTTTGCGTAAAAAAAGCCACGCTTCATCGTTTTTGCAAACTCGAAATCGCAGTTTCACAATAATTTTCACAGTTCATTGCCTTGTAATGGTCATAAGGCACTCCTGCCATTGACACAGTGTGCCCAGCCGGCCTGCTGAAGACTGGACTGTTGCCTGCCCGACACCCTCGTGCAAGAACGAAGCCATCCGCCCTCTCGCTGGACGGCTCTTCTCAACTCCTCCTGCAACATCTACGCCCTCCCTTCTTCGGTACCTTTGCAGGTATAGGGAAAATACAGAAAGGAGAGAAGCATCTAGATTATAGCCGGGCAAGAAGTGTAGATGTTGGTGTGTAAAGCAGTGCTGCAAAGCAAAACTCTGTTGCCCAGAGAGGTCGTCGGGCAGACAACCAAAGTCGTATCATCCAACGAGGATGGAGCCAGGCACGCTGCGTTCATGGCAGAGATGCCACTTTTCCTCTTCCAAGTCAGTGAAACATACAAAAAAACTATCATTTTAAAGGAGGTAAAAATACATAGTGTCACTTTAAGTGGCATCCAGGCCAACACGAGGGCTCGACAACACTGCGTGGCAGCTTTTTGAAACGTCTCACGTTAGTGACTTAAACTGTGTTTGTGCTGTAGGGTTTCAGGTAGCGGTTGCCTCAGTTCCTGGGTCAGCACTGGTCAGTGTGGAGCTCCTGAGTCATGTCCACAAAAACTGCTATTCCGCCGCGGCCAATGTATTCATGAAACAAGCGGCGCTGCTCTGGTGTACTCTCAGGTTTTACACTATCGCCTCCCCGCACCGAGGCCCAGGTTTGATCTCTTGGCTCTTCCTGCGCCGAGTTTTCGCACGTTTGCGTGGGTTCTTTTTCTTTTTTTTTCTTTTTTTTTTTTTTTTTTCCTTCTTCTTCTATGGCTTCCTCCCACATTCAAAGAGCAGCGTGAGAGTCAGGGAGAGAGGAGACTCTAAATTGCCTGTAGGTATGAATGTGAGCGTGAGTGCATGTCTGCCTATCTGTGTTCAACCTTGCGGTGGACTGGCGACCTGCCCGCTGTCCTGCCACCCGCCACTGTGCATGTTGGTGGCGGAGAGGCTGTAGCCCCCAGGTGTGCCAGATAAGGATTAGGTAGGCAGAGAAAAATACTGATTCATTTACCACTCATTTTATTAATTTACAATAAACCACCTGCCATTTGCCAATTCATTTTTTTGCCCCCTGAGTTGTGCTTGTGTTATTTCCCATAAATTAACTTTGCATGCTTTCGATCGATAATAAGTGAAACAGCAGCAACATTTTTGCTCAGTAAACGGCCCCAGTCATGTGGAAAGAGTGGTTTCACAAGATTGCTTTTCTTGTAATAATTATGGCTGAGTGGAGTTTTTTCTTTGCATTGCCATTTATATTTAGTTATGACGCAATAATAATGTTCACATACATAAACGCTTGTATTGCAAATGAACCATGCAATCAATAATACATTGACTACACGTTGTTTCTAATCTGAGCCACAAAGGATTTTCTCCCATTAATGGGCACTTGACCACTGCCAGCGGCGGTTCCAGCATATTAGTGTCGTAAGTGCATCGTAAAGGTAATAGAGCGGCCAGATATCTGTTGTTAGTTTTTATGAATCCATATGTAATAAAAGGGAGTTACAACTGTTGCTATTTTACGCACCCTCGGCTCAATCTAGAGCTAAATTCTGCTCTGATCACATTAAATTATTTTATCTTTTGGCATCGGGACCAAATCCTGATTTTATGAATCTTTATTTGACGTCACAAATGTGTTTGCAAAATATATTTAAATATGCTTTTGAAGAGAAACTGCGCGTTTACTTAAAAATGCTTTCCAAACCCTCGAGCATAAAGATTATTAAAGCCGTGCCCTGATTGCACATGTAGATTAAAACCTGTTTTTCCCTCCCTCGCTACCTGAGAGATTCAGAACCAAGATAATGATTCACTGTTTTTGCCAGCGTGCCTGTGTGTTTGTGCCGTTGTAGCACTCGTATCATTGTACTGTTTTACCTCCACTCAAAGGTCCTGATAAAGGTTAGCGGGCTCACTCAGCAGCCGCTGGTAAATTTAGCCTCCTTTTCACACAGTCCCACACATGATTTGAGTATTTTTCTCCTGCACTGTGCTGCATCCAGACATGTTCCTGCAGCGCAGAGATGTGCAGTTATTTAAATCTTTAAATCATCAGGATTTTTTTTTGTGGTGTTTGTCTATAAGGATGATGTGTGATTATAAACTTGCTGTTTTTGATTCATGTGCCAACACAGTTAGAAGCAGTTGGTTGGGGAGATTGTGTGTGTGTTGGTGTGATGCCAAAACCACAATTGTTACATCAGCTTCTCTCTATATCATACACATATATATGTTTTTTCTATATATACACTAAAAAAAGAATTCCCTGTACAATTTGTGAGCAGAAAAAAAAAAATTGCTTCTGTACAAGAAGCACAGAATGAAAAGGGACATTTTATGCAATGCTTCTTCTCGAAAACCCAGGAAATTGGTGAACAAACTTCTCTATTACTATTGTCAAAATGTTCTGATGTGTTAAGATTGTAAGCCCTCTCGCGTATAAAAGCCGGGCACTTTGTGCTCCCCTCTCGCGCACAAGGCCCTGAAGTTACATCTAATGAGCCTCTCTGCTAGATTCTCTTTGTGCACAAACCAGACCTACCTCCCCTCCCTCCCATACCCACTCCCTCCCAACTGGCACATGCTGCCGTTGTTTGTGGGTAAGAAGGCCGCCTTGCAGACGCTACCATCTGAGTGGTTTGCTGCCACAGAACTGACCCCCGGGTCCTGGAACCAGGCTTTATGTAATGTAACACATGTAATGTGGTGGAAAATGAACATATGACCGAGCAGCTTAATGCTGGGTGGATTTTTTTCTTGTAGGAATGAATGCACTATATATATGTATATATATGTATATGTGTATATATATATATATATATATGTATATATATATATATATATATACATGTATATGTATATATGT
>NW_027466124.1:1117500-1210000 GCF_046127955.1 Nelusetta ayraudi | reverse complement strand
CAGTGATCGTGATGATTTGAATTCAAACAGTGACTTATGAATTTATTTGATGAATTCTAACACGTACGCACCCACAAACTGAGAGAGAAACGGGAATTTTAAGGGTGCGCAAGGAAACCTTTGGAAGCCAAAATCTGAAAAGAGTCCTTTTTATTTGTTGTAAATGACTTAAGTAAGATACATTAAAGACGCTCTCACCAGGACCATGTGGTGAACCGCGGTGCCCAGACCCCCACCCTGCTCCCTGGCAGCTGAAGTGCTGCAGCCCCGGTGTGTGCGAGTCCTTCCTGGAGGAGAAACGGGGAACACCTGCTCCCTCCACGCAGCAGACGGAGACCAATCCTGCCATTCCACCGTGAACTGCATGCATGGCAGCGATTAACAGAAAGAAAAAAAATAAATAAATAAATAAAATGTGGCGGTGAGCGTGAACGATCAGTAAAGCGGAGAAAGAGGAGGAGACGGGCTCAAGGGGGCGGAGCTGGTTCTCACAGGGTTTGGGGGGCTCGCCCTGAACATTCACCGTGGGCCGCCTCGGTTCGTGCATCATGTACTTGCGGAAGAGCGAGCTGTGAGGAGTGACATGCGAACGCGGCAGCTGGCGAGAAAACATATTTCTGACACACACGCACCCCGCCACAGCTAACGAGGGGGGTGTAGGAGCGCTGATGAATTGGAACGGGAAGAGACAAGGATGCCGTGTAGCCATGAATATGTGAGGCTGCGGCAGCGGCCTGGTTAGTGATTCAGAGGGCGCTGAAGTTCTCCCAGGTCCGGGCGGTCCAGCAGGACCTGTTGATGCCTCTGGATTTGGATTTGGACCATCAGGGCTTTGACTGGACTTGTACCAGCAGCAGGAAGTGTTGCATTGTCAACAACAAAGTCCTGTTGCACGCTGCCTGATGGCGATTGGATGAACGTGCTCGCAGTTAAATTTCAAAGTAGATTTCTTCTCTGCCTCTGTAAGCATCTGTCGGCTTCTTGTGGGTCTTCTTGTTGGTCAAGCAGCGGCACGTGGACCGTCTAGCAGCAGCTTCCTGTTTCTGTCTCAGCTGAACCCTCCCTGGCTTCAGTTCCCAATTCAGATCTACATGGTTCATATTGTGAGTGGTTTAGTATTTCTAATGGCTTTACCTTAAGGTGGGCTTAGAACTTTTATTCACATGAATTTACATGAACTTCCTGTCAGTCTGGAGTACTGTGTTCAAAAGAACCTTTTTGAAGTCATTATCTGATGTTTTGACCCTGTTCACTGATATCGCTCCTCCTTCCCCGACCGGACGGCCAGTCCACCTCCTCCTCCTCCTCCTCTTCCTCCTTCTTCGCTTGCTGTATTTCATAAGCTGATACATGTAAACCATGAGGAAAATATAGAGTGAGCAAGGATGACAAGGGAATGATGGAGAGCTGGATGTAAACTGAGCAGCTCGGCCAGAGGTGGGCCCTGTTTGAAGTTTTGGGAGGCGTGGCACTGAAATGGGCGGGGTCTGTCTGTACAAACTGGGCTCCGCCTTGTAGAGTTGTATTTCGATTCCTTAAGGAGGACTTTAAACTTTCAAATTCAATGTGGCTTTGTTTTTGGGGGGCTTGGAGAGCCTTCACAGAATGGAAGGTGTCCCCCAACATCCCCCCCGACCCCCCCACCCGACCCCCTCCACCTCCATCCAGACCCTGACTGAGGATAAACTTCCTCCAGGCGTTTATGAGCTGCTCTGGTTCTGCGTAACTGCGAGGAGTTCAGGCCATTCAAAGAAAATTAGCATCCAGTCGGAATGAATTCATATTTTATTGAGTGAAACATTTATATCTGTCATGGAAAAAAAAAGGGAACTGGCGAGCGATGATCCACCGTGGGCTTCATCGCTGCCAGGCACACTTCACACGCAGCAGCAGCAGCAGCAGCAGCAGCAGCAGCAGTGTGACAGGGCGCGCTCCTCTGCAGAAAAAGATAACTTTAATCAGATCGACGTCGATGCTTCGCCTACAGGGATCAAATTGTACGCAGAATCACTGCGGCCTACAGTATCGGCCTGGCTTTGAGCAGCGAGAGCTGAACACAGCGTGCAGCTCTTATCTGATGTGCGCTGCCAGCGGAGGGATGCTGGCTGCTCACCGAGCTGAGGCGGCGAGCAGAGGGAGAGCCAGGTGGAACAAACCACGCCGCTCCCGCCGCGCTCGCTCCCGCCCGCTGCCAAACAAGCCACGCTCGGGTAGATTGCGGCGGCCTCGCTGAGTGATACACACGCACGCACACACACACACACACACACACACACACACACACACAGGCACATATTTTCAGAGCTGCGAATCAGTGTTTCAACCAATATTTACTACGTTAGCATGACGCCGCCCCAGCCAAAAAAATTGTTTTTTTTTTTAAATCGCAGGCTCTGAGGGACAGATTTGTCTGAAGCACTTGTTTGTTTGTTTGTTTATTTATTTATTTATTTGTATGACTTTCCCTCGAACCTGAAGAGTTTTTTTTTTTTTTTTTTTACAAAAGTGGGATTTGCTGACACAGTGGCTTATTATGCAATCAGGGATTCAAAGTGACTTTTCTGCAGAGGAGAAGAGCCTGCAAGGTGGGCTCAGACATCTCGTAAAAAAGAGAGTGTGGTCCCGTGGCTAATGGAAGGCTCGTCACAAATTAGTTTTTTTTTGCGTAGGAAACAGTGCACAATCGAACCTCGCGGAGAGCTGAGAAAGGAAAATCGTTGAGGTTTTTTTCAAAAGCCGATCAAAGCTATTTTTTCAGGCAAGCTAATGTTTGTGCCAGCAATTCCATTAAAGTGATTTGTTTCCAGAGAACTTTATGTGCTCGTTTGAGCTTCATTTTGAGTACGACAATAACGCAGGAAACTATAGAATACACATTCACAGCTGCTGCAACAGTAGGAAATCTGAAAATGAAGTAATTCAGGTTCCAAATATTTCACGTTTTGGTGTCTTTGGGAAGTCTCAAAGCGTTTCGAGAACAGGGCTTTCTGGATTGTTGTCAGGCTTTAAAACTGAAAGTTGCTCATAGGCAACCGAACCCAAACTAATGGAAGTCTTTCTTCTCCGCTCATACTTACCCAAAGTTGTTGAAAATAAAAACACAATGATCCAAAAAGGATGATTGATGTGAGGTCAATCGGAAAAACTCTAAATTGTCCATAGGTGTGCATGTGAGTGTGAATGGTTGTTTGTCTCTGTGTGGCCCTGCGATGAACTGGCGGCTTGTCCAGGGTGTCACAGTGCCTTCGCCCTATGACAGCTGGGAGAGGCTCCAGCAGACCCCTGTGACTCGGGGAGAAGCGGGTATGGAAGATGAATGAATGGACGATCCAAAAAGGGCAGAAAGCTCAGTCTGCTTGAACTCCTCCAGACCTGAACGGTTCTCTTCGATTTGTTCACCACCCCGTTGTCTCTGCCCCCAGGGCTTGCCGGGCCAATCCAGCCCTACTGGAGGCAACTTAAGCGAGATGTGCGTCATGAGTAAGAAGTTTCATCCACAAGCCTTCTGGGTAATGGGACAATGACACAGTTCCTAGTCTATCTCTGGATTGAGGACGGATGACTATAATTGTTCTTTATCTCTGAGGGACGGCCCGGCGTGACCCTCTTTCAGTCAGCATGACAGTGCCGTTTGGAGAAACCAAAACACTGCGGAGGTCAGGTCGGGTCAACCTGAGGGGGGCGCCGCAGTTCGGCCCGGGAAGAGAACTACAGCATTGGTCCAGTGCAGTGTGAGGATTGAAGCTTGGTTGTGACGTCTGGTCTGTGTTAGCATCACGACCACCGTCGTTTGAATTCTTTTACGTGGGACCAATTAAGAAGAGAGTCACATCCAGGTCGAATGGGCCGATGTCAACAGCTCAGGCGGCCAAGCTGCTTTTTGGTCTGGTTTTTTTTTTTATGGCGCTATTTGCGCGGCGGGTAGAGCATCCGTGATGAGGATTTGTGTGCTATTAGCACTTGGCGTTGGTTGGAGCTCCTCGGCTGCACGCGCTACCGCGACACTCAATGATAAGAGGTTTAGAATATCTGGCTCCATAAATTCAATTACCACGGGAGGCGATAGCGCGTTGGCTTAGCGCACCGCTCCTCCTTTTTCCAAGGTGAGTCCGGTGTAAGTAACGGCTCAATGATATTGGGTGAGACGCCAAAGAAAACCGGAGGCAGTTTAGCTGGAGGACGCGCCGTTATCTATGAACATCCTGCCTGACATTTACAGCGCTGCCTCCTTAATCTCGCCTCTGTGAGTTATGGCATCTGCAGATGTCAGCAGCAACAACAATACGGGGTTCGTCCCGCATGCCCGCTTGACTTCGTTTTTTTTTCAAAATCTTCCTGAATTGGAGAGACGAGGAAAACTGACGAATTCTGGGGCTTCATTTCAGGGCCTGTAATTCTTGTTTACGGTGGTACAGATGAAAAACATTCTGCATCAAAACCGTCAGCGCTCCATGTGATATCCAATAAGTGGGTTGCTTATTGCAGTGGCCATGTGACTTGCTACAAAATGAAAATTAACCGCGCTAATGTCTATTCTTTTCTGCTGATTTGGAAACTAGAAGACGACTCGACTGTGCCGAGTTGAGGAAAGGAATCAGTGCTTCCCGTTCCAGTATCTGTGTTTTATTGCACGAAACAAAGCAGCCAGACAGTGGGAACTTGAGAGCGCCCCCCTCCAGCGGTGTTTATTTATTCACATCCTTAGTGACGAGGGCCTCGCAGACGAGCCCGGACAGTTTCCTGTGTAGCCGGTCCGACTGTTTAGAGCAAAATGCCGGAGAGACGCGAAGTCCGACTGAAGTAAGAAGACAGCGGACGGGTGGGAGCTGTGCAGGAGAACACGAGTGCAGAGTAGCAAAAACACTGAACAACCTCCACACAGTGGAGTGTGTTATTCACTCGATTTCTTGCACATAAAGTTTCTATCGATGCATACACATAGGATATGGTGAGATTCAGGAAGATGTCCCTCCTCGTCGGTGCCACAACAGATGGGGCAGAATGGACAATCCACCAGATGACGATAATGTGAAACTTGCCAGCCGCCATAACACACGGCGGCGAGGCAGCTCACACAGGAGGAGAGAGAGAGAGAGAGAGAGAGAGAGAGAGAGAGAGAGAGAGAGAGAGACTTTTGGACATTCTCAGACTTTATTTTTGGCCTCTGCAAACTCATCTTAGGATACAGAAGTATATTTTTTTAATGGTAAAAAAAAACAATGGTGAGGTATTGTGTAAGAGTACTGTGTGTGTGTGTGTGTGTGTGTGTGTGTGTGTGTGTGTGTGTGTGTGTGTGTGTGTGTGTGTGTGTGCTTCTCCATTCATTCGTGGTAGAGCAGAGTGAAGGGAGCCACGGTTTTACCGCGGCCCATTTGTGTCCATCATCCTTTGCATTTTTGTTTGCATGTACACAGTTTGTGGCGGCGGAAGGAGAGAAAGCGGAGGCAACGCTTGTCAAAGTGCAGATGCTGCTGCTGCTGCTGCTGCTGCTGCTGCTGCTGCGGTGGCGGCTGCGGCGGTGGCGGCGGTGAGCTTTTCTCAATCCGACGTGTGGAATCTTCTCGGGGTTTCCACACATCAGCCTGAGAGAGCAAGACCAACGCACGTCCTTTGTCTCCCGAGACCTTCAGTGTTGTTCAATCAAAATAAAATCCCAACTGTGGCTCGCACCTCTGGCCTCACACACACTCACTTCTCACGGCTCGTAAGCGATGATGGAGAGGGGGTTGTGAGGCTGCCCCCCTTCCCTCCTCCCGCTTCTCCCTTCAAAAAGAAGGAATGCAAATTTATTTCTGGGTTATGACATCAGCTCGGAAGGATAATCGACTGTGTGGGACGGCAGCCTGGACGCTGCTATCTTTTAAAACCTGCTTAGACTCATGCATGGGTGGTGCGGGGGTGGGGGGCGGGGGGTAATCATACAAACTAACTACTCAGAAACATTAGCCTCAGACCACCGACTTTGCAGCCTGCCATTTGCGAGGAAGATGAAGAATCCTTGCGGGTTTGTGATGTATGGAAAAAAGACAGATGGGACGGATGGGAGAAGAAAAGATGTGAACGGAGAGATAGAGAGCGGGAGAGTGCGAGTGAAGGAGAGAGAAAGTTGTGGGAGTAAGTGAAAGCGCGGGTGGGGACTGAGCGCGGCTCCACGGAGTTTGTGGGAGCCGCGGCAGGAAGCAGGCCGTCCCAGCAACGCTATTGGCCGAAGCCGACCGTCTGGAGCTGCTCCTGCCATTCATCCGTACCTCCTCCAATCCGGCCCATTCACAATCTTTGTCAGAGAGTCACACATGATACATTTTAATAGAGGAAAGATTTTTTTTTAAATTTTTTTAATTATTATTATTTTTGTGTTGTTGCATTGAGATTGAGAAAGTCCCCCCCCCCCCTTCCTTCTGCTTTTGGCAACTTGCATCCAACAGAGAGTCCCACAAAAATAATAATAAAAAAAAAATAATAAAAACAAAACCTCCTGAAGTTGAGCAGATGGACCCGTTTGGATTTATTGCATCTTTTATTTTTAACGGCAGTCTGTTGATGCTATCACGTCTGCATGTCATGTTTTTAAAAAAAAAAAAAAAAAAAAATCTTATTCATGAAAGAAAAAGCGGTATTAAAGTTACCTTTAAGATTTACACAAAATAAGGAAAAAGAAGGGAAAGGCCACATATTTAAAACGGGGAGATTAGACTATGAGTTCGGTAGATGTGTTGGAATTTAGATTTGGAAGCATGGAGAGAACATCACAGAGATCTGGAGGTAAAAATAGAAGAGCTCTGTGTGTGTGTGTGTGTGTGTGTGTGTGTGTGTGTGTGTGTGTGTGTGTGTGTGTGTGTGTGTGTGTGTGTGTGTGTGCGTGCGCGCGCGCTAGAGAGAAGACGGAGGAGTGAGAGGGAAGAGGAGAGAGGTGAATGGTGAAAATGTGATTCTAGGACAGATATATTTTGTATTTTCTTTTCTCTTCAATCCCACAGCGAGGAATATTGAGGATGAAAGGGTAAAAAAAAAGTGTGCGTTCAAACACGGTGAGGAGAGGAGTGGAGGAGGCAGAAGTTGGAGATAAAAGGTTTACGGAGGGTTTTCAACGGGATGTAGGATGTAGTAGAGAGCTGGAAACAGACGAGTGGATGGAGGGATGGATGGATGGATGGATGGATGGAGGGATGAGGGATTAATGGATAGAATCATGGAGGGATAGATGGAGGAATGGATGGATGTAGAAGGATCCATGGAGGGTTTCATGGAATGAGGGATGTATGGATGATGGAGGGATTGACAGAGGGATGAATGGATGGATGCTGTATGGATGGATTGGTTCGTGGATGAGGATGGGATGGATAATGGACCATGGTTTAATTCTAGATGTAGCAATGCAGCGCTAGGTTGTATCTTCTTTGCCAGGCACAAGAAGATACAGCGTCATAAAGTTCATAACATCTCATTGGAGCCACTTTTGGAACATCTTTACTTCCCTGCAGCGCTGTGGAAGGACTTTGGGTTGGTGATCACAAAATCCTGCCCAGCGCTCTTGTCCTTTGGATTTAGATTAGATTTACATTGCGATTGATCAGCCATCTCTGATTGTGTGTGGACGGCTCATGCTTATTAGCACACATGTGACAGCGGCCACTTCCAAAACATATAAAAATAAAATAAAAGATCTCACCCTGATTGAAAAGCCCATTCCAAGTAAAGTTGTGTGTAAATGAGTGTTGTAATCCCTCCTCTGCTCCTCCCTGGCTGTGGAACAATCCTTTTAGTTCCGGCAATCCTGTGCAAGAACTAGTTCACCTGCAGCCAGGATGCAGATTTTACAGGCTTCCTCCGAAGTGTTTTGTCTTTTTTTCAGGTTTTTTTTTTTTTTTTTTGAAGGAGCCAGTGTCTCTGGGCTCCGTCTCGCTTCTGAGGAAGCAGCAGTTTGAGGGGCGTGGCGTGGAACGTCCCTGACTTTGCTGACCTGGGAGACGTGTGATCAGGATGTTCGTAGCTTCTCCACGTAGCTTCATCATCGTAGCTTCATCATCGTAGCTTCTCCACGTAGCTTCATCATCGTAGCTTCTCCATGTAGCTTCATCATCGTAGCTTCATCATCGTTGCTTCTCCATGTAGCTTCATCATCGTAGCTTCTCCACGTAGCTTCATCATCGTAGCTTCATCATCGTTGCTTCTCCACGTAGCTTCATCATCGTAGCTTCATCATCGTAGCTTCATCATCGTAGCTTCATCATCGTAGCTTCTCCACGTAGCTTCATCATCGTAGCTTCATCATCGTAGCTTCTCCACGTAGCTTCATCATCGTAGCTTCATCATCGTAGCTTCATTCATCAGCATTTGCAGAAGATCCACGTGCAGTCTTTGACGCGGAAGGAGATTATTCAATATTTACCGTAAAAAAAAACAACAAACAACGCTCCAGTTGCACATTCCCGACACTTCACAACTAGCGTTCCGGAAAACGTTGAGCTGCTCAGTAAAACGTCCTGTACAATACTGTTGCTGAACTCTATCGCAAATGAGAAAAAAAAGTCCATCCTTCAGTTCTTCTACTCTCCCCACTTTTCAGAAAGTCTGTCCCAGAACCTGCTGTTGTGGAAATGCACCCTTTGTGATGTCACAGAGGGCCCTGGCCTCACAGCCTTAGCCGGGTGTTAGCCAGGCCTTTTTTCAGTCCCCCTTCCAAACACGTGGAACTCCTAACATCATCAGTGGCAGCACTGGGCTATAGCGACAACAGGCTGCAAACACAGTGCTAACTCTGCAGTCCTCTGCAGATCTGATCAGAGGTTTTCGACCTCTCCGTAGGATGCAGGTATGAAATAATCATGATCGAAAAGTGGGTGTAAAGTGGAGCCTTTTTCAAATTTAGCATGGAAAACTTTCCGCTGTCAGACGTTCCAACAGGTTCCTCCAAAGTTTGAAGCTTCTTGTGCAAAATAATCCCGTCGTCTTCCGTCGTCTGGCTCTTTTGGGGTGAATATCCTGAGCATTTTCCCACCCTGGAGAGGCCGAGCGTCTCGTGGGAGCAGATTCTACCTGGGCGGAGCTAGGCGGCTGCTCCAGGAGAGGGATTATTTACCGGCGATATTCCGAGGAGGGACCAACGGGAGCGGAGCCGGAGCATTGTGTTGGTTCCCACTGGGACGGATCCAAATTAATCCAAGATATATAGCGGCCACCGCTGGTGCTCAATCAGAGATTAATTCCGAGCTGAGAGTGTTACACACACGCACACACACACACACACACACACACACACACACACGCACGCTGATGGTATATTTGGGGCCTTTTGATGTGTTTGACAATGTTGCAGCTCGGAACCTTCGGATTATTGCGCCGCACACAACGGTGCCAACTTCCGCTTACGGTGTGTGTGTGTGTGGGTGTGTGTGTGTGTGTGTATTCATATTTTATATATATACATAGTTAGA
The DNA here is from genome assembly GCF_046127955.1 of Nelusetta ayraudi. NCBI lineage: Eukaryota > Metazoa > Chordata > Actinopteri > Tetraodontiformes > Monacanthidae > Nelusetta > Nelusetta ayraudi. The sequence goes on along the minus strand of NW_027466124.1, from coordinate 1,200,566 downwards.
GATGGAAAGGAACAAAAAAGGAGAGGGGGAGGGATGGAGGGACAGAAAACAGAGGGAGAGAGAGAGAGAGAGAGAGCGGGTGAGGGAGAGAGCGAGTGAGGGAGAGAGAGAGTGAGGGAGAGAGAGTGAGCGGGAGGTACAAGTCGGTATTTCATGGATGGCTGTGTTGCTATGGGAACAAGATGTGGGCTCCCTATTCCCAAAAAAGTGTCCTCCCTCCCTCTCTCTCTCTTCCCCCCATCCCTTCCTTCCTTCCTTCCTTCCTTCCTTCCTTCCTGCCTTCCGTCTTTCCTTCCTGCCTTCATTCCTTCCTTCCTTCCTTCATTCCATCCTTCTCTCCCTCCTTCCTTCCTTCCCCTTTGCTGCGTTACTCATCACTTGGTTTTTCTCTCTCTCTCCGTTACGGCATACGCTACGTCTCTCTCTCTCTCTCTCTCTCTCCCTCTCTCTCCATTTCCCCATCACATCACACCACATGTGTCATCTCTCTCTCTCTCTCTCTCTCTCTCTCTCTCTCTCTCTCTCTCTCCTTCCTGTCAGTCCCCGCCCACCCTTCACCTTCTCTCTCTCTCTCTCTCTCTCTCCCTCTGTCCGTTTCTCCTCCACTCGTCTGCTTCTTCTTCTTCACTCATCGCCGGGATTTGCCTCTCTGTCGCCCCCCCCCTCTCTCTCTTTCCCTCTCTCTCTCCCTCGACCCCTGTCTTTCTGAACACCCCACCCCACCCACCCACCTCCATCACCGCCGCCACCTTCGCCACCTTCGCCACCTTCACCACCACCAACAACAACAACAACCCCGCTGTCTCTTTAACACTCACTTATATTCTATTCTTTTCTCGGTTGTCATGGCAATAGGCTGGGGGCGTGAGGGAGCGCGAGCGAGCGAGCAAGCGGGAGTGGGTGTTTCGGAAGTGACATCTCTTGGGCAGTAACCTTGTTTCCTGTGTGGTGGAGTTGGGGGCGGATTCGAGGCGCTCGCGGCGCAGCAACAGTGACGCCGTGTGGACGCATTTGGGTGAGCAATGGGGAACCCGGCAGGCGCCGCGTGAGGGCTGGGTGAATGATCTGATAGGTGAGAATACTCTCTCTCTCTCTCTCTCCCTCTCTCTCTCTCTCTCTCCCTCCCTCTCTCCATCTCACCCACCCGCTCTCTCTTGATACCTGCTACCCACACACACACACACACACACACGCACCTCATCGTCCCTCTTCATGTTGAACATCTCTCCTTCATGCTTCAAGTGGAGTCTTTGTAGTCGATGGAATTAAAGGATGAAAGCTCTCAGCCTCAGTTCATGCAGGACTTTCACCTTATGGGGAGAAAATCTGCCTTTTTTTTTTGGGTTACAATGTTTTTGTTGGTCACAGTTTGACCCACAGCAGCACACTTGGAAGCAAACACACATTTCTAGCCCGATGTGAGGCAGAATGCACGTCACCCGTCTTTTATGTGTGTGTGTGTGTGAAAAATCTCCTCGTTTGCTTGAGGTGTGGAACAGATCTCTTTGTGATGTCACAAAGGGCACTGAGCCCCCCCCTCCTCAGTGAGAGACGCCACCCCAGCCAGCCAGCTTTGAAGTGTCAGCCTTTAGCATCAGTCCTTAGCAGGAAGCTAAAATCCAGCGTTTTAGCAGTAGGCTGCAAACACATGGCTAAATATGCTGTTTTCTAGAAATCTGTTTAATTCCTCGCTGGATTCCTGGGATCAAGCGTAACCGTTGGAAAAACGGGGCTCAGTGTGAGACCTTCGGTGAAGGGATTATTTCTAACTTTGGGGTGGCTGTGTGTTTCCGCACAGCGGTGGCCCCCGAGCAGAGCGTCGAGTGCTCGGAAAAAAGAGGCCGAGTGTGGAGAGGAGCTGTGTGGGAATCAAGAGGGAAGTTGGGAATGTGGTTGAGGGGAAGCATAAAAGCAGCATAAGAGATTCTGCCGCTCCAGGCGAAGGGGTGTAGCGGCCGCGCTGTCACTGTAATCTACTACATGTGTGAACCCAAGGTGAACTGGGGCTAAATCCACATTAATAAATGCATTAATCTGCATTAATAAATTCATGAATACGCGCTTGGTATTTTGGGCTGGTAGTAGAATTCCTCTGATCCGTTTGGTTATGGGAGGAATTCCGCGAGAGGCTGTGAATGTGTGACCCCCAAATGTTTTGTTGTTGTTTTTGCAAAAGTGTGAGCAAACAGTTGACTATCCCAACAAGATGCTCTATTTGTTTTCTCTCAGCTCGCCACCAAGCCGACACTTCTGTTGGTTGCGAGCAGTCGCTGCTAATTTGCTCTGCTAGCTAGTTGCCAAAAAAGAAATTCTAGGAAGCAACTAAGAAGCGCTGACTGACAGCATTCAGATTTCACCTTTGTGTCCGGACTAAGTTACCAACCACACATTAATCCAGGACCAGCATATTCTTCTTGCAGCCTCATTCCTGGTCGTGTCACTTCCACATTTCAAAATAAAATACCTCAGCTCGCTCTCAAGAAGCAAGCGAGTGTTTTCATTGTGGGAAATGCTGCAGTCAGATAATAATGGGGGAGACTTTGGCTCCAGATGAAGAAGCAGCAGCTCACCGGTGGCTTCAGAGCTTTTGCCAGGCTGATCTTGTCTTACTTGACGTTAACAAGCTACAGGCTGTAACGTCTAATTTTGCTGATAAAGCAGCAGACAAATTGAAATAAGGAAATGAATAAACTGCTGAGCAAAGCTGAATTGTTTCACCGTGTTTGCCTCCAAACTATGTTTCAGTGTCTCTCAGTCTAGTTTTACGGAAGACTGCGTTTGACTGAAACCAGATGGTGAGTGGCCGGAGGAGACCAGCAGCAATACAGACACGTTTTTTTCTTGCTTTTGGTTTTATCCAGTTTTAAGACGTGACATCAAACACTGCTGTAGAGTCGCAAGAGAAAACTTCTTCTCCTTCTTCTTCTTCTTCTTCTTCTTCTTCTTCTTCTTCTTCGGTCGTCAAAGCGACCATAACACCACAGCCTCACTTTAAGTCTGAGTGATGGCAGCAAACAAAGTCTTTTTCCCAATAAAAGTCCTTGGTGGCTTTTTTCTGGCTGCTCCGTCCTTCCTGGATGACGAGCGCTCCATCCAGAGCGCCGTCGGCCCTCGCCACCCTCTGAGGTAATCTCACAGTAATTGGTATCGATCCACCCCCACCTGCCCCCTCCCTCTCCGCCCAACCCCCCCCCCCCCTCCTTCCCCCAGCACCCCCCTGGTGGAGAAATATTTTGACTTTGCGCTGCGAAGTGGAAAAATGACACTGATTGCCTTTCGACTTAAGTGAAAAGCCGCCGTCCTCGACGACGACGACGTGGCCTTTTTGCCATGAGCTGCTATTTTGCGCTAATCCCCCCCTTGCTTCGCCGTTGCCCCGTAGCTAATACAGTCTAATGAACCGGTGGGGTGGTGCTGGTGGGTTGGATCTGGTGGGTCAGCAGCCCGGGCTGTGGTTCGGGGCCTCTGTGACCCCCTCTCCCCTCCCTCCTCCCCTGCTGCTGACGCTGGACATCCTCCCTTCCTCTGCTCCGGCCCTGACAGCAGCCCTGCTCCGCCTCGCTTGCCTTCCCCTCCCTCACACGTGCACATCTAACCTGGGTACGTGCGCGCTGCGGGGAGGGCGGGATGCATCCCTGCGACCCGCCGCCAGCCGAGGTCACAGGTCTCATGATGCTCTCGCCCAGGAAGTGAACTGCTTCTTGGTCTGGTTTGGACTACGTGGTCGGCCCCCCCGGGGGCGAGCTGGAGATATTGGAGCTTTATTTTTGGAGCGCGGTAATGTGCATGAATCAACATTAGGGCCTGTCGGGTTTTCCCAGTAACGACAACGTTGACTCAGGCTGACCGGTCATCCCATTGGTTACCACGTGGCGCTCTCTCTCTCTCTCTCTTGCTCTCTCTCTCGCTCGCTCGCTCTCTCCTTTTGTAAAGTGCTAAGGCCGGCAGAAAAGCTGGAGAAAGGAGCCCGCAGAGAGCGGCGGTGGTGGGGCGGGAGGAGGAGGGAGGGGCTAAAAGGCAGCGAGCAGACCGCCGGGAGCGTGCGAAAGACGCGCGAGGTCGCGGAAGACGAGCGGAGGGGAAAAAAGAGGCGGCTCAGCGTTTCTGTCCCCAGCCAAAGTCTCTAGCAGGCGCAGCATGTGTGCCGACGGACGGACGGACGGATGAACGGACGGAGGGACGGAGCGTGCTCATTGAAATTCTGCCCGCTGTGCTTCACAGACCCTTAACAGGCAGCCTCGGGGGTGGAGTGCTCGGCCTACAGTAGAGTAGTGCAGGTTGGGCCGCGGATGAGTCACAGCGCCGTCCACCATCAGCTCAGCATCATGACTGCGGCTCCGCACAGTCGCAAAGTTTGAGTCTTTGTGTGTGTGTGTGTGTGTGTGCGTGCGTGTCCGTGTGTGTGCGGAGAAGGAAGGACCGTATGCCAGGCAGTGCTTCATTTCTGTGATGCATCGTAATTAAGGAAAAATAAACTGGGGAGCTGCTGTTCGGCTCTTACAGGATGCAGAGCTGCTGAAACAGAGAGCAAAATAACTCAGCGGTGAGAGAACTGTCAAAATAAGACTTTTAAAATACGATCTTGCAAGGTGGCTGGACGAAGTTTGGGATCCCTGGTCCCGAGCTCCAGTCAAAACTGCTGCAAGCTGCCCCTTAGAAAAAAAACCAAGGCAAAGCAAAAACATAGAAGAAGAAGCCAAGCAAGAGGAAGTGAAGGAAACCACCGCAAACTCCAACGATTAGCATTAGCATTAGCATTAGCAAGGATTGGCACCACTGAGCCACCACTTTGTGTCTAACGTTGTTATTTGCTTTTTTTTGATCACTATGTGACAGTCAGAGTGTTTGCCCTGGCAAACTTCCACTCCTTTTCAGGGCAGCCGTCCGCTTGAGCCAAACACGCTCTTGAAAATGTTTTCAGAAATTTCAAAAGTGCCACCTTGTTTTTGTTTTTGCCCAACTTCCCTCACGTCCATGACATTTGGTATTGATTCGGATCACATAGTGATGCTGCAAAATGCCATCCTAGATTTATTAGCAGCAGCCAAAGTAGAAAACATTTGTGGTCAATGGGAAACTTGAAGAGACGGAATATACGGCTGCCGCCATCAGCCAGTTAAAATAGAGATTTAAAAAAAATCTGAATAAACTCAATGCTGTCTTTGTTTGATTTGTGAGAATTGGCTGCTGTAGGCAGGTTTTGCATATGAAACGGATTACATCAAAATCCCCCAAAAATAAGACAACTGATGATGTCATCACAATGAAGTTGTGATTCATGGTCTTTACGATGGAGAAAAGAATTGAATCAGAAAATTGAATTCATCAATCCGTTATTAGGAGAAAGTGTTATTTTTTTCATTCTGCCTCACTAAAGCATGTTTTAATCTTTCTTATGTAGTCACAGTGATGGCATTTTCCAACTGTTTCCAAACGTTTCATCATCAATTTGTTGTTACCTCCTATTTATTTACAGCCTTTTAATCCCTTGTCTGGCTGAATGACGCGTGCAACTTTTTTTGTGACAGGCGGCCGAGTGTCTTGTAATGATAATTCCTCACCAGAGATGTTTTTTCTAAGCCCCCCCGCAAAATCCGTTTTGTGAACGTGCGTGACCTCACGTGAGTCCGTCCAGGCAGGAATTAAAATGTTTTTAATGAAGCCGCTCCCCACGCTCGCCTCATTTCCATCCCTTGAGTCGTCGATATTAATTAGCCCCGCTTGCTCAGGAGTTCATCCATATTTCAGCAGCGCCATTCATAATTCAAAACAGGAACTTGGGTTAAAAAAAAAAAAAAAAGAAAAGAAAAGAAAAGAGAAGAGAAGTGAAGATCCACCAGGTTATTATTTTACCACAATACGACGATTTCTCGTTGTGGATTTGGGCTGCGAGCACCAGCGAGGACGTCTGTGGAATAACCTCCTGCAACAAGCGACGCTGTTGCATTGTGGGTAACGGGTGACTGTTTGTCATCTGTTTGTCCACCGTTGCCCTGAGGAGCTGTGACAGGGACGGACTGTCGCTTTTACTGGGAGTATCAGCTCATCAGGTCACCAACCGGCGTTTCCTGTGAGCGTGCGACGGCGTGAAGACGTGCGTGTGGCGGCCTGCCTACGTGTCCAGTGTGAATATTGGCTTTTTTGGCTCTCCTGGTGTGAATCACTGAGGGAATTTTCCTCTGACAGAATCACCAGCTGTAAAAATGTTAGCCCCTCCCCCAGGCGTCGCGTTTCCCTATTTTCTTACAACTTACACTGATGACATCACCTTTTCTCTGGCGTAAATCTCCCTGTCGGCCCGATCACATGTCGTGTAACATGATAATTGAATCTATCATCACTTCCCCCCCGCCCCCATTTCAAATATCCAGCACATACACACGCACACACAAAATAAGAAAGCGGGCCTGCTGTCAGTGTTGAAAGTGAATTGTGGCTCACTGGTTCCCAGCCTGCGCTGCTCTGGACTGTTTCTAAAAGAGCGGAAAGACTTTGATTTCCATAGTCAGGCAGGAAGTGTGAGAAGTGCCTGGAGATGTTTGCTTTCGTATTAAGAAACCATGAAAATACTCTGCGGTGTAAATCCAGAGTGTGCTGAAGATGCTTCTGCTGCTGTTCTGTCTGCTTTTTTTTTTTTCTTGTTGTAATTAAAAATAAATAAACGTGTAAAGCCCCAGGGAGGTCAAAGAGATTAAATTTAGCACAGCAACACCTACATGTGGCGAGAACACACTTTGATGATTTAAAAAAAAAAGGAAAAAAAGAAAAAGTTGTTTGTGAGGGTCACAGTCCAGCAATACAATTTGTCAGGGATTTTTTCTAAAAAGTCGAGGGTTGACATTGAAATCACATTTAAATTTTCTCGAATATCTGTTGCTTATCTATTCATCTATCTATATATATATCTATCTATTTTTTTTTTCTTTTTTTTTCTCTGGACTCCCACTGAGTGAAACGACAAAGTCTCTCATTGAACAAAAAGCCTGGCGGAAACATTTCTCACCAGGAGGACGGCAAAGCTCTGCCTCCCCAAGAAAAATCTAAAGCCCCCAAAAACTGCTCCATCAATTACTCAAATTATTCTCAGCCCGCTGGTGTATTTTTCAAATTTTCCATCACTTCATGATCCTGGGATATCGTCACAGATAATCTGTCCCCCCGCTGAGGAGATTATAGTTTAAATTTCTGCGTCTGTCTGTCAGCGAAACCTCAGAGGAACCTCAGTGCTAACGGAGTTAGCGGGCGGCTGGTCCTCAGGCCGGATATTTAAATATGGTGATAAATGACTGCTGGACTGCTGCAAACAGACAATTATCATTTCAGCTTTCAGGCTGAGAGATAAGGCTGCTGGTTTCAAATACAGAAATTGAGTTTTTGCAGTGTCACACTCAGGACAAGGAAGAGGTTCGGCTGGTGAGACTCCACATTTGTTTTTTCGTCACAGGAATTGCAAAGCCTGTAAGCTTTTTCTTTTTAATTGTCTGAATCAAAGTGTTTTACAGAAACCCTTAAAAGCAAATTGATTCTATTGGTTGTAAAACTCTGCTGGTGGAGCTCAACAGAGGGAGGGAGGGTTTCTAAGCTGTTCTGTCCAGCAGCCTGTTCACCTGTTCTGAACAGACTCAATTCAGAGCCAAACATCAATACTAGAACACTTAAGAGCGGAGCTCAGCAGGCAAATCCCAGCACCACGTCCGTACAGCAAGTTCAAGTCCTTTATTTTGAAACTTTAATCTGTGTTCATTGTCAATTTGTGCTTTTTTTGTGCAATGACTGACTGGTTAAGTGTTTCTGTTTTGCCTTTTGCTTCTGTTTCTTATCCAATACTTAGGGGCAATCCTTTTTGTCTCTTGAATTTAGCGCCCCCTACCTTTGCTATGGCTGTCTGTGCATGCTCTGTGTTAATGAATTGATGGCAGGCCACTTCCTGCGAGCAGAAGCTGCCAGGTTAGCTGACCTTAGCGCTCCTGCTGACGGCTGCAGACAGGTGTCGCTGCTCCACAGTCCCCGCTGCCGGTGATCCTGACTCACCTCCTCCTCCACCTCCTCCTCCCCCTTTCTCCTCCCACTTCCCCCTCCCTCCTCCCTCCTCCCTCCCCCTCCCTGTCTCCGTCTTCAGATGCAAGGTGTGCTGTCCCCCCCTCCTACCACCATCACCTCCTCCACCACCACCATCGCCCCCAGGCCCGCTCCTTCCACGCTCCCTCCTTCGTCCACGAGCGCCCCCCCTACGAGCGCCCTTCCTTCGACCGTCCCGCCTACGACCGCACCTCCTTCAGCCGCCCCTTGCACGAGCGTCCCGTCTACGACCGCCCCTCGCAAAGCCGCCCGCAGCCCGACCACTGGAACCCACCCGCTGTTCACCTGAGCCCCGGAAATCAGCTCTACATGTTGGACCAGGAGGAGGTACTGTGTGCCCACACAGCGGGAGTGTCGGGGGTTGGTTGGTTGGTGCATGGGCAGGAAGTGCTGACTGGGGAGAGAACACGCACTGAACATGTTTTGGTTGCAACGATCCACAGCTAAATCTATTTTCACTTTATTATGACCCACTCTAGGACCGTGCGTCTGGCTTTTTAGTATGTAGAGCAACTTACAGACACCAGCACAACTCAGCACTTTAATCAGTTTTGATTAAAAAAACAAAAAAAAACAAACTCAAATTACTTTTTTCTTTCTCCTGAAATAACTGCAAAATCAGATCCGACGTTGCACTTGATGCTAACTTGATCAAAACGTCAGGACATCTACGAAGCGAGCTAACGCTTAGAGATATTTTTTCTCCATAAAGTTCCATTTGAAAATTCTGAGCAGGTTCAGGATGCAACACAGCCTACGGGCATCATGTGCATCGACGTGTTTCCAGCCGAGAGGGCACAAATTCCACAAATAATTTAGCATCTTTGCTTTATTTGTTTAGGTTGCACATTAGTGCTTTCTGACAATCAAAAAGCTTTTTTTCTTGTAGCTTTCTGTTGCTGAGCGAAAGGCCACTGACGGAGATCCAACAAAAAGGAAGCTCATTTTGCAGAGCATGCATCTATGCAAGAATATACTGTTGCAGTGTAGATGTGGATAAGAGGAAGTTTTTTAGGAGGTTTTGTTGTTGTTTGTGTGTTTGTTCTACTTGGTCCTACGTGTTGTGCTTAACTGGACCATCTTTAGCCGAGCTCTCTTCGTACCTTCCCCTCTGTGGACGCAGCCTCTCGGGCTCAGACTCTGTCGGCTGAACCGTCGTCATCTCTGATTCTCCTTGATGCGTGGAGCTGCGATAAACTCTCCGTCTGAAGACGCCCCGGCCGGCCGAGACCTTGTTGCCTCGGCACGAACCGAGACTTTTACACAGTAAAGACAAGAGAGAGCCGCCAGGCCCCGCCCACCCACAGGGTGAGAGCGGGGGAGGGGCCGCTGTCTATTGACACAAAGCGTCCTGATCGCTGCTGTTTGGCTGAATAAGTGCATAAATCCTGGGCGTGTGTCCCCGGGAGCCGGCCGTCCGGCCTCGCCCCGATCCCCTCGCTGCCGTGACGGCGCATTACTGGTAAATGGCTGTGAAGAGATCTGATAGGAGTCTGTTGCAATGAGAATTAAGCAGCGCCGGCAGCCAAACGTGACACTTTAGCCCGTCACATCACATAAGAACGAAAACCGAGAGCGAGTGAGCGGCTGCCTCAGAGGCTTTTTTTTTTTGAGCATTCCCACCAGCGTTCCGCGGATGTTTTTGGCCCATTTATTGCATTTATTTATTTATTTATTTATTTTTTCCCTTTAGCTTGATGGCAATATTAGAGTACGGCAGGCAGTTTTCATCTCAACGGGAAAAATGCCACTGCTGCCTGGAGGAGCACTTTTGCGCGGAGATCCGCTGCCGTCCTCACATTTACAGTTCAAATTTGAAGAAATCTAAAGTGAAAGTAAAGACACAAAAAAACCTTGAAATGTTGGATGAACGGAACCGTGTGCCACTCGTATCAATCTGTAGATTGACCAATACTGCCAGGTTTCATTTTTTTCCTGAGTCGTTTTGCCGGCAACAAACTAAAGGCCCAAGTCGATGTCGTTGTCGGCCACCCTGCTTTTTTCTTTTTTCTTTTTTTCTTTCCTCGTCGCTGATTATTTGAAGGAAAATGGAAGTGGCTATTTTTAACACACGTACAGCTGTGGAGCCTCACACTGAATCTTCCATCTCCTGCTGTTAAACTGGCAGGATGAGAGCTGCTCATCAGCCCCTTCCTCCTCCTCCTCCTCCTCTCGCTCCCCCCTCCGCCGCCGTGCGCGTGCGCGTGCACGTGTGTCTCTCGTATTTCAATCCTCGCAATTTCTGACGTCGCTTTCAGTCAGTTAAAACAGGAGTCGCCTCGTGTTGCTGCCGATTGAATCTGCTATTTTCGGAGCCTGAGTCCTGTGCCTCGGTGTGATAGACACCAGATGTTGAGCGCTACCTGCTGCTTCACGTCTGAAAATCCAGTCTGGCCGCGCAGGCCAGGAGAGGGTGGTGTTCCACTGCTTTTACACCTGGACGCAAGCTTTGCTGATTTTCTCTTGCAGATGTGCAAGTCACAATTTGTCCAGTTTTACACTCATATGCTTTGAAGTTGTGCCGAAGGCTCATAAATGTACCTTTTTGACTCACAGTCCAGTTATTTTTTCTAGTATTTCTCCTTATCTTGGTCAGGGTTAACCTGTTTTTATTTATTCTCCGCTGTTTGTGAATTTCAATGTGCTTCGTGTTCAGCCGAGGAGTTGAGCCGCTAAGGTAATGAATCTTAATTTGGCCAGGCCGAAGCCTGCTGGTGGCGCCCTTTCCGCTGCAGGCGCGTGTGTGTGTGTGTGTGTGTGTGTGTGTGTGTGTGTGTGTGTGTGTGTGTGTGTGTGTGTGTGTGTGTGTGTGTGCACGCCTGCCAATAGTATTTAAACTGGTCATCAGTCAGCGGAGCGGGCCGCGCACCGATCCCAATAAAGGGCCCGTGATGCTTCGGAGGGATTAAATGGAGAGCCCGGTCCAATTAATCGCAGCCTTATCCCTGTCTAATTGTGCCAATGAGGAAGCAGCTGCTGGTGGTGGGGGTGGGGGGGTATGAGGAAGAGGAGGAGGGGGAAGAGGAGGAGGAGGAGGGGTCTGATGCACCGACGGCCGTCATCTCGGCCCCAATATGTACGCCTGCCAATCAACGCATATGGGGGCGTGCACGCTGCACACACACACACACACACACACACACACACACACACACACACAGCAATAATTTCCTTCCTGCGCTTCAAGTCTCCATGGAGGATGAGATCAGCGCACGGCCTCTTGCTTTGTTTTTGCTGCTGCTTCTTCCTGCACATTTTCAGTCCGATGTCTTTTTTTAAACACGGTCCTCCCGTCAAAGATCCCAAATTATGCAAGTTTCATTTCCGCCGTTTAGTCTTTGGACTTGTGGGAGGAGAAGCTGGAGCGGCCTGCAGAGAACCCACGCAGGCTCGGTTGCTCGATGGGATGCAAGCTCCTCGCAGAAAAAGGAAACCCAGTCTGCTTCTAGCACTTTGTGACATCACAAAGGGCCACCGATTCTTCTCTTAGGTTAAGTATGTTAAGTGTAGCCTGCCTTGCTTTTAAGATCCAGCCCATCATCAGGAGGCTGCAAACACAGGTTCAGGTGATGTATTTTCTCTCAAGTGTTTCTTGAAGGATGGTTTGATCACATCATGACCTTTGACCCTGCCGGACATGAAGCAGCTTGCTAGGTCCGCCACCCTGGACGACCTGTTGTGTAGTGTTGTGTTGTGTGTTGTGGATCTCTCTGGTTTGGAAGGGTCAGTTAACCGCAGTATCGCCACTTCCTCCTCTTCCTCCTCTTCCTCCTCTTCTTCTCTGCTGCATCTCCTCGTTCTTTTGTTGTTGTTTTTTTTTATCTAATCTCATCGAGTTCCCCTCTCTCTCTCTCTCTCTCTCTCTCTCTCTCTCTCTCTCTCTCTCTCTCTCTGCCGCCCACGCTCTCCAGTCCATCACTGCACTCCCTACCTCCCCCCTTCCACCTCCACCTCTTGTCACCATCTTCTCGGCACCGCTGACACCTCCTCTCTCTCTCTCTCCTCCCTCCCTCTCTCTCCTCCCTCTCTCTCTCTCTTTCTCTCCTCCCACCCTCTGTCCTCCCTCTCCTCCCTCTCTCTCTCTCTCCTCCCTCCCTCTGTCCTCCCTCTGTCCTCCCTCTCTCTCTCTCTCTCCCTCTCTCCCTGTCACCTTTACTTCCCTTTTTCATGCCCTTCAAGCCTTTCACCTCACCCACTCTGCTCCTGCTCCTCCTCCACCCACCGCCTCCTCTCTCACTGCTGGGCGTGACTGGCACTGATCCCTGCTCCTCCCACAGGCCACCTGTCTCTGTCCTCTTCTCCCTTCAGTGAATGGTGTCTGCTGCAGCCTACTCGTCTTCCTCCTCCTCCTCCCCCCCCCCTCGTATCCGGAAGTGTGGCTTTGGGGAGGGGGGGGGAACAAGATGCTGTTTGTCAGCCGCACCGCAGTTGTCTGCTCGCGTCGCAGGGTGTCGAAAGGCTGCAATTAAAAGAACCTCGCGATGATGATGATGATGATGTGCGGCGCGAGTGGCAAGTTTTGACAGCGCGTGTCCGGGGTGAAAAACCCTCGCAGGCGTCAAATTAACCCCCTGCGAAATGAATCAGGACAGGCCGGATGCGGTGCCCTTCCGAGCGAACGCGACTCGTACACATTCTCCCTTGAGCAGCCGCATGTCATTGGAGGATGCAACGTCTCCCCGGCGCAGGAGGAGAAGGGAGAGAGAGAGAGAGAGAGAGGGAGAGACAGAGAGACAGAGAGAAAACGTGCTGCTTGGAAAAAAGGGGCGAGCGTCCCGCCTGGAGCAGCAGGGGATGTCACTTGTCGTTACTGTGCGCCTCATCGTGTGTAAGGGCTGAGAAAAGAAAGAGATTGTTGTTGTTGTTGGGTTTTTTGGCTTTGTTTTTTTGTTTTTTTTTTGAGTGGAAATGCAGGATGTTCAACAGTGCAGAACTGAGTTGAGGCTCATAAGGAAGAACGAGTAATTGCACCATGGCAGAGACGCATTGAGTTGCGTAATGCGGAGACGTAAAACCAAGTGGAGAAAGGCAGACGTACTAAAAGATATTTGAAAAATTGCATTGATTAAAACGACAGCATGGAGAACAGGACGTCAGTTTAAAGGAAGGATTGTCTTCGGTGGAACTTCGAGATTTGGGATATTGAATAAATATATTAGGATTATTGTAAGTTTGATTACGCAAAAACAAAGAGATTTGTCTGCAAATTCAGCAAATTAAAATATCAATTCTGTCAAGCTTTAATCCCTCATATTGTTGAATCTCTCCACCTTTCCTCTCTGTCCTGCAGAGGGAGTGAGAGTGCCGGCGCTGAGATGCGGCCACTCTCCCCGCCTCCTCATCCTCTTCCTCTTCCTCTTCCTCTTCCTCAGCCACTTCCTCTGATCTCTGATTAATATGAGGTGACAGAATGTCATGCACCCCGGCTGTGCTTCCCCAGACCACCGACTGTTACACAAGACCTGGAGGTCCGGCGCAGTCAGTGTTTAATCTGCCAGTGTTGAGAAATGAAACCCTTAGAATGCACCGGGATAGAACCACTGATCAAGCAAATACACAGCAAACCCTTTTCCTACTGTGGTGAGAATACAGACTGCCCCTGCACAGCGGCCGCTGCATGTGGCTGGCGCAGGCACTGCGGCGCCCTCCCACTGCAGCCGCTGTCGCTGCAGCAGCGCATGAAGAGGTTGACGCTGCGCTTGCTTCCAACGCTGGGCAGCAGGTTCGGCCGGCTGCCACGTGGAGCGTCCTGGAATAAGTTACGTAAGATGCATAGAGGACTCACCTGGAACGGGGCCAGAATAAATAATCAGTTCATCTGGCCGACTGACTGCATGAAACTGCATTTGAAACCATGTTTATTGTAAAGGACCCATGTTGTATTATTAAATCTTGTTTTGTTTTTTTTAATCCCAGACTCCGATGGAGCGGTTTTGCATGATTCATTCATCGGTATATGAAAACAACTCTATAGATCTCTGTAAATCAGTGTATTTCAGACGCTTCCTAATGTTTGGATAGAAAGAGGGCGGAGCCATAGCCTGGCTTAAAGTGTCATCACCAACCTGGGACAGGTATTAATCCCCCTTTCTGACGTCACAAAGGGCTATTTGTGTGTTTTCAGCAGACACTTCCTCAGCGGGCGCACAAAGGAAAATGTGGACTTTAAAAGGTCAGAGGCCCATTTACACAGTGGATTTGGACCTTTAAATTGTGATGAAAACAAAGGATAACCATGAATAGCACCACAGACCTGGAGCGAAACCAGCAGACGCCATTGTGATTGGTCTGATTGGTCCATTTGATCTTCGGTCTGGTTGCCTCCCTGTTGCTCGAAGGGATTCTGCAGAATCTGTAGCACGTGGATACGCGCTGTACATCCAAAAGAAACCTTCCAGTTAATGCAAGACAGGTTGAGCCTGTAAGCGAGGCGGCCTACCTGACCCTTCCCCACGCCGCCGTTTAAGGCAAAAAAAAATTAATTGTCGCAGTCGGATGTAAAGCTGCTTTTCCAGAAGGTCGTTTTGTGGCGACGAGGTTCTGAAACGACACTTTTTATCCCGGCCTTTTGATTAATTTGCTGATCCCGGTGGATAGTGTACAGGTTGGTGTTTTCTCTCTCCCTCGTTCCCTGCGATACCTTGGAGGCATCGAGAGAAGAGGCGGGGTGGGGGGGGGGGGGGGAGAAACTGCACCTAATTTGTCTTCTGCCAACTTAGCAGCAGCAGCAGCAGCAGCCAGATCTCAGTGACCTTGCAGGTATTACCTTGTCGTTTTTCAGGTTTATGAAGAGGATTCTGGGTCGGTTTCTGCGGGATGTGGGCCGTTTATGGGTCATTTAAACTTTTACGTGGCAGTTAGCTTTTTTTCCCCCCTGTAGTAGTAAGTTAGTACCAGTTCAGCCTGCATTTCGAGCGTTCCGTTCACGGTGCCTCTCAGTAGCAGACAAGTGGGAAGCCTTCACTCTGCACTTTACACTCGCTTCAAATCAAGTCAAATTTATTTTCTAAACATACACGTTTTAAAACAACAAAGTTGACCAAAGTGCTGTACATTAAGTAATAAAACACCATTAAAAACAGATAAAAAAACAAAACAAATAAATCAGTCAGGTATCAAAACAATTCTAAAAGAATCTTTAAGGACACAGAAAGGCCTGAGGAAACAGGTGGGTTTTAAGATGGGTTCTAAAAGTCTCAACAGAAGGCGAGCAGAGCAGAGAACGCTGGATCACCCTTGTCCTTCACCCTGGATCAGGAGACAACCAGGAGCTGCTGGGAGGAGGACCTCAGGGGTCCGGGGCTGGGGAGAGGGCAGAGGAGATCTGTGGGTGGTTTGGGTGGAACCAGGCCATGCAGAGCCTTTTAGGTGAACAGGAGGAGCTTGAACTCAACCCTGTATACCTGATGGGCAGCCAGTGTAGAGGTGCAACCCTGGCAGCGGTATTCTGCCCCAGCTGCAGGCGGGACAGTGATGACCGGCTAAGGCCAAAGCACAGGGCATGGCAGTAATCCAGCTGGGGATGAGAGAGGAGGGTGTTAGTGATGGTTTTGAGGTTACAGAAGTGACAGAAACAATTTAAGCTTGGACATGTTGTGCAAATGGAAGAAGCAAACCCTTTACAACAGCGCTAACGTGTGCGGGGTCAAAGATCACCCCAAGATTTCTGACATGGGTGTGGAAATTAGTAGAGGGGCCATGTGAATAATATGTATATTATGACTGTGACTATACTGGTACTACACATTCACACTCCAGATTGAGGATTTATTTTATTTTATTTTATTTTTTAAAAGAAAAGAAATAAAATGCCCAAAATAACGTTATTCTTATTCAGCCAGCTAAAAGTGAAGTGGTGTGTGTGTACGTGCATTTCATTATTGCACTGTTCACCCCCGCAGCCCCTCCCCCCACGGCCGACTCCTTCCAGACTCTCCCCGGGAAAACTCTCTCGCTCCCACCCCCCCCCTCTCTCTTTCCTCCTCTCTCCTTCTCCCCGAACGAACGCTCCTGAACATGGCGCCCCGCCGCTCCTCACAGCTGCGCCCATGAAATTGGTGGCAACA
This sequence comes from Nelusetta ayraudi, assembly GCF_046127955.1. Taxonomy (NCBI): domain Eukaryota; kingdom Metazoa; phylum Chordata; class Actinopteri; order Tetraodontiformes; family Monacanthidae; genus Nelusetta; species Nelusetta ayraudi. The sequence continues at coordinate 1,184,421 of NW_027466124.1, read as the reverse complement.
TATGGGCGCAGCAGCCATCAGCATCGCTCAGCTCCACCTGCCAGGCTGAGCAGGAACAACCTCCTCACATCAGTGGCAGTGCTCTCCCTCCTTCTGCCATCTCACTGAGGGGAGGGGGGGGGGGGGGGACACACGGACACACGGACACACACCACCCGCCGAATCCGTCTGGCTTTTCTCTCAAACCTCGCCGTGAAGCAGTCGCTCTTGGAAATAGAAATAAAGACTGTTTTCATTTCCTGTTTGATATAATTCTTCTAATGAAACAATTTTTTAACGACCCTTGCAACAGATGCTGCGGCCGCTCAGGTCTCATCCGGCAGACGGTACAGGAAGCCTTAAGAGTCAAATTTATTGCCGCATGGCAGGTGTCAACCACGGCAAAACATCGGCTGGAGGTGGAGTTATAAACACGTCGGCGTTGATAAATTCCTGCAGTCTGTCGCTGTTGAGTTGTTTGAGAGAGTCAGACCAGATCGTGAAGATAGATTCTACTCTTTAAAAAGTTGTATATTGGACCAAGCTGATGGGTCCTTGTACAGCATCCGTGCTAATCACACTTTATCACCGTAGCATCTTCTCTCTGGTCTCTTCTTTCAGAGGAGCTCTCGTACCTCCAGCCCCTTTATCTATAAATGGAGCTGAATGGTTACGTGGAGGAGGCGGTTATGAGGAAGTGCGGTGTGTCGCGGTGGCTGTGCAGGGTTCATTCGCGCTGTGCTCAGTGGCCCTCGTTGTTCTGCTGCAGCACCAAATTATCGCCGGTTCACCTGCTTCGCTCCAGAAACTCGTCCCTCCTTCAGACTCAGAGGAGAAATCGAAAAGCTCCTCATTATTCCAGCAATTAGCCCGATCCGCCCCGCTCCTTTTTTCTGCTTTTAAAAAAAACCTCTCCTCCAGAATTCCAAGTATGGCGTTTGTTCTGTCTAATGGGGATAAATGGGCCGTGACAGCGTCTAACTGGCAGCGCACCGGGCCTTTGAACCTTTTATCTTTAGGAGCCGGTACATAGTGTCCTGAATCAAATTGATCCTGCAAAACATTCGACAGGTTCGCCGTCTGAGGCGTCAGCCCTGTCTGTGAGAGCCGCCGCCTAACCGCCCCCCCACCCCCCACCCCCGTGCATGCTGGCCGTGACCTGACCTGGGAACTGGTGTTACGTGTCACGTCTCCGGCTGCGAACATCTGACCAATCTAATGTGGCTGCGCGCCCAGTAAAAATAGCCTCCAGGTGACTCCACCAGCCCCCCCCCCCCGGCCCAGCTCCCCTCAAACCCGTCCGCCCTTTTCTCCCTGCAAGTGGAAGTGGCGTGCTCGCTGGTGGGCCGATGTGTCAGGCCGCTGTGGAAGGCTGCTCTGGAGTCACGCTGGCAGTGATGAATTGCAGCGGGCAGGGCGGAGGCAAGGCAGGCCGAACCGAGTGGGCTTGTTATTGTTGTTAAGTGGATGCGATTAACAGACATTACCATATTTAGTTGGCTTGACTCAGAGACACCTTGGCTGTAATGTAACTCAAAAAGGGGCTTGTGGATATATGGCAGTTTAGCGTATAAATCAATATTTGCACAGTCTTTCTTATTGTTTATTAAAAAAAAATTCCTTGCATGTAAAAATAGAGGGACGAGGATGTAAATGTGCATGAGAAAGACAAGCGGGCGACTACCAACTCACTCTGTGGATGAAAGTGAAGGCAGCCGCCAGTTTGTCTCCACTGGATTCCATGGCAACAAGCTGAAAATCTGGACAGAGAGAAGCACCACTTTAACCCTGCTGAAAATCGCAACTATTCCTTCAATAACAGTGCAAAGAATGGGAAGAAAAAAAAAAAAAAAACAAGCTGCAAGATTACTCGGGGTCTGACTTTGCTACTCCTCCTGGCTGCGCTCCCGATTCCTCCTTCTCCGAGCCTGAGCCCGGCGCTGAGCAGCTCGCCTCCTCGGCGTTATGAAAGCGCTGGGCTCATTGCATAAATTCAGAGACGTCGTGAAGCAACATAAAAGCACAATGAAGCTGCGCGGCAGCACAACTCGGGTCAGTCGGCGGACTGTGGGTTTAATTCAGCTTTAATATTTCCTTGCCGCCTCTAAAGTGTCTTCAATTAGTGCAATAGAGAGCCGCCGCACTGCCGCTGCTCTGCGTGTGTGTGTGTGTGTGTGTGTGTGTGTGTGTGTGTTTTTTCAGTTAATCTGTCAGGGAGAATTAAAAGAGGTTTAGGCCGTGCACTGACAATACTCGGATTAAAACTCAAGCAGGAAAATTCTCAAAATGCCGGACTTTCAACTGGAGCTGGGTGTGGTTGGAGCCATCGTAGGTTTTGGTGAAAACGTACGTATTTATCTGGACGTAGACATGGTATGGTCCAGCTATTTTGGAGGGAGTTAGCTAAGTGTATTAGCCAGAGCCATTAAAACCAGCCTTTTTCGCAGCACGCACGGCTCAGATTGATTCCAAACCTCATTCCACGACAATTTCCATCTACCTTCATTTTTCTTTTCTTGCTGATTAATTACGGGACGTGCAGGTCACACCGCCCTCTGCTGTCCTCATTACGAATTGCTCACTTTGCTACTACGAATATACGAGTCAATTAAATGATGAATCGTTACAGTGAGTGTCAGGAGCCCAACCGTGCGTTGATATTTTTTATCCATGGCCAAAAAAAACACAGACCAACAGAGACAGCAATGAAATAAAAAAAAAAAAAATTGATACACTAAAAATCTGATTAATGCTGCAACCTTCAAACACAGACTTACTCTGGAATAAGAGGAAGTGTAATTTAACCGGGGCGTTCTCACACCGGACTCATCATGAAGGGTGCAGAATATATATTTTTCATCAGGGCCTCTCGTACAGTAATTTCATTGCAACTACAGGCAATACGTTCCAGGAAAAGTGCCCTGGCGCACTTGAAATTGCGCATGTTGGGTTTTTTCATGAGCGCTTCGTAAAGTGGAGGTTTAATGACACAGCCCGCTGATTTATGACGAGGCCGCAGACGACGGCTGGCTGGCTGGCTGGCTGGCTAGCAACAGGGAAGCCAACAGTGCCGAGGTGGATGAGGCTCTCTTCAGCGCCCCCTTGTGTCTGTGCCCGGCCCTTGCGAGAGGACGGCGGCTCAAGTGAGAATCACACACTGCTCCCGTCCGTTCATCTCGAACCAACGTCTCTCTCTTGTGGGAGACGCCACTCGCCATGACATGCCAGTTCACACACACACACACACACACACACACATGCACACGCTCACGCTCACACACACACACACATGCACCTGGAAGTGTCTTCTGCAGCCTCTCTGCGGTCACACCAGTCCTTTCATGTCCCCGTGTCACACTTCTCTTAGATTCCACCCTCAATGGGGTTGCGTTCAAAAGCATCCCGGTCCAAACGGCCACACAGCACCATCGGCTGCCATCGCCTCCGTCCCCGAGAACCTCTTTCCATGTTTCATGTCCGGGAAGGATCCTGCACAGGACCAACCGGACTCCCCCGGGGGAAGTCGTGTCTTGTTTGTCCGGCACATCAATGTTGGCCGAGACAAATCACAGCGGCTTCCCTCTTCCGATCGATGCGTTCCCGTCTGTGGCTTCCGAGAAGAAGAAAGACGCTCGCGACTTTCCCTCTGTTTCCTGCCTCTGTAACTCACACTTCCGAGGGGTTGAGGCGCTCGCTGCCGCGCTGATTTATGCCGGCCGCCTCCTTTACAGTGTGTCTTTATTTTATGAGCGCGGCTGTGATGCTTCAGGAAGGGCCGATGTGTCTGATTAGTGGGGCTTCACTCTCCCATTTATGGTCCCTCAAGTCGGACTTTTTATGAGTTCAGGGACCGCGGGGCCTTTTGTGCCAATGCAGCGAATATGATTTATTTTTTTTTGTGGCTATACGCTCTATTCTTAACTTTTTGAAAAGACACCTGACGGAGATTTAAGGGAGAGGAGGCGGCGCTGTGTGTGCGAATTAGAGGTTCCTGCAGACGCAGGCGGAGGAGAATATGACTCCAAAACATCGCACGCTGACTGTCAATCACAACTGTGATCACAGAGGCAGCATGATTAGCTAATTTATAGTCTGAACATCATAGTGAGCGCAGCGCCATTTAGATCCTTCTTTTGAAATGTCCCCACACTCTTGTGTTGAACCTGGAGCCAGTGTTTGATTAGCAAACAGTCTGATTAGCGAAACGTCAAGTTGTCTTGTTTTGCACGAGCCACCGGCTAAATGTGGTGAGTTCTGTCTGAAAGCTTTTAGAGCCTGGCCTCTGGATGGTGTCATTTGGAAGTGTGTCTCATTTAAAACGCCTCCCAAATATAGTAAAAATAAACAGTCATAATGTAATATAATATTATATAATAGATATCAGCTTCCAAAACATTTAGCGGGGACCAGTGAGGAGCAGGACGGGCTGGAGAGAAGACTTCCTGTTCAGCCGTCACCTCATCATTTAGCCGCGCCTACCTACACCCAGGTCCAGCTCCGCCCCTTTCTCCGAAAAGGTGTGGAAGAGTGTGTGATGAAGTGTGTTTCGATTTCTACCGCACGCAACTCAGAGAGTGGGAATAATCTGTGTGAAGGCTTCAAAGACAATGATGTAACACCTCACCCAGCCTGAGGGGTTGTTTTTTTTTTCTTCTTCTTCAATCCAACCACCTCACATTAACCTTGAATGAATTTCTACGTGACCCACTTGCTTCGACATTTTTTTTTTGTGTGTTTTTGCCCAATCCTCTTCTACGGTACTACATGTTTGTTTGTTTGCTTTCAGGCATTCCAAAAAACAAAACAAACACAAACGCGAGGCTGCAGTATTTTAGTTGCTGTGTTGGAGTGCTAACCCCTCTCTCTCTCTCTCCCTCTCTCTCTCTCTCTCCCTCTCTCTCTCTCACTCTGCAGGTGCACCCTTTGCTGATGCGCGAGAGGCGCTCAGAGTCCCACAGGAACAAGCTGCTGCGGCGGACAGTCAGCGTTCCTGTTGAGGGACGACACCACCCGGAGATGGGTGAGCTGGAAAGCCGCTCCTTCTATCTTCATCCACACCGTCCACATTAGCAGGTCACAAGGTCCCGTATGATGTCAGTAACCACTGCAGAGCTCCGGGAGAAAAACAAAACAAAACAACAACAAAATGAAAAAAAAACAAAACAAAAAAACCCTGTTGAATTTAGCCCTCTGTTTACAGCCTGGAACCTACCACGGCCTTTGTCGGACCTTCCGCATGTTTTGGAAGGGCCATTAAAAACCTGGCTGTGTTGTGGGGGGCGGAGCCAACAGCTGGCCGGCTGGCAGAGGTAGCAGGGCCCTTTGTGACATCACAAAAAAAGGCTGCTTTCTAGAGCTTTGGCACCCACTTTCCTGCAAGGAACTACAAGGACCACGACCTGGTAGAGGCTGTTTATTGTCAGGCTGTACTAGTGTAGGGAATTTTTTTTTTTACGTCATACGGGACCTTTAATGACCCCGCCTCCTCCTCACCCTCCTACCCCTCCCCTCCCCTCCCTTACCTGCGTAACACAGCAGTTCAGTGGCCTGTGGGCGGTGCCCTGGATTCGCCCCCTCGCCCCTTTTGTCCACCTTGACAAAAACCTCCTCACCTCTGTCGCTGCGTTGCAAACTGTCTGATGAAGAGTGTGTGTGTGTGTGTGTGTGTGTGTGTGTTTCCATGAAAAACGACGACGACAAGCTCTTTGAATCCTTTGAGTCAGCGGCGTGGCGCTCGCTGCAGTCAGACCTGCAGCCTGGCAGGGAACAAAAGCCTCACTCGGTTTTTCTTTTGCTTTGGATTTTTCAAGCGAGCTCTCCGCCTTTCAGACTTATTGTGTTTAATGACGGCTCTGTAATCATGTGGCTTTGGAAGAGATGATCTTTTGCTTCTTTAATCTGTCATAACTTTTGCATTGTTGTTTTTTTCTGCGCCGTCATATTTTTCTTCCTCCTCTTTCTTCTCCCTCCCTTTCTAAACTTTCCTCCTCTCGCTCTGCTGTATTTTGTTTATTTATTTATTTTTATTTTCACCCCCTTAGTTTCTTTATATCACCGCTCTTGTCATTTCAAACTCTCCTCGGACGCTTTCAGAGGTGACACTCTGACGGTCGCCTATTTCCCCTCCACTCGTTCCCCGCTCCGTCCCTCCGTCCCTCCGTCCCTCCTCCTGCCCCCCCCCCTCCCCCCCCTTCTCTCGGCTATTTTCGGGAGCTCCCTCGCGACACCGCTTCCTCGTCTACGATCCTGCCCCCTCAACAGTTACGCTGATTCATCTGAATATATATTTCCCTCTGTTTTTTGTTTTTTTTTACCCCCCGACCACCAACTCTTTCTTTCCTTCCTCCTCGCTCTGTCGCTCCCTGGCTCTCTGACCTCGAAGCATTCAAACACTGACACGTCGGTTGACAGCGTCCCTCCGCGCTGACGCAGCAGCGCCGCTTCACATTGCTGCTGGTGTGGAAGCGTGTTGTGGACTAACACACACACGCGCACGCACACATACACACACATATGTTTGCTGTGCCACGCTTCAGGCTATAATACACTGACACCATTACTGGCCATCTGCGGCGGTTCTGTCTGAAGAGCTAAAAAAGATGAATGGGCCCCAGGATATTAGTAATTATCAGGTCGACAAAGAAAGCAAAACTGAGCTGCTTTTTTTTTTTTTCCCCCTTTTATTTTTATTTAACGAGGTCAACACAAGTTTTTTTTTTTTTTTCTTTTTTTCAAAGGCCCTGATTTGAATTTCAATCAAACTTAAACATGGCTTCTTGTGCAGGGCGCTGTGGCATCCTTCTGCACTTCTCTGCGGTAACTGTGGTCTCAAAATGACTCATTTATAATAATTTATATGATAGCCCGGTAATGTTAATGTTGATTGGTTCCTGCATGAAGAACAGAAGCTATGCTGCTGCCGCATGAGAGCCTCAGACCTGATTTTTTTTTATTGAGACATTTTTATGATTTTCACCGCGGGGGGGAGGGGGGGGGAGAATAATTTATGGCCAATTATTCTCTTTCTCAAACTTTGAATGAGTTGTTGCCGCCTCGGAATGAAATGGCGCAACCTCCTCATTATCACCAAATGAGAAGAATTCAAATGGTGGCCGTTGTGGATGATTTGAGTGCAGCCAGAGGGCGGATGAGGCCGCAGCCGAACCAGACAGTGGGCTCTCGTGACAAAAGTCTTCGGCCTTTCACGCGCGGACGGAAGATGTTGTTTCACCAAGAAGTCAGCAGCTCACGTCGCTCACTTTCCCTCTTCCGCACGCCCGGCGCGTAGCGCTAATGTTGCGGAAGGCATTTTAATGTGGAGGAGGTAATTAACGTAGAATGAAGACATTGATTGTGGCGGCTAATTACGGAGCAGCGTAAGCATTTTCCGACTGCTAAGGCTTAATTAACGTTTCATAGCGGTGAAAAAAAAGGAGAAAATCACATTTCTTTTGGCAAATCCTCTCTTCCCCCCGTGTTGGTGATACATTTTATTGCTCATTGATTTTTTTTTTTTTTAAATGTTCTCAACAAAACTCCACAGACCTGTAAATGGTACATTATTATAGCCATTTTCAGATCCTTATTTTTCAACTCGGGTCTCCGGCGGAGCAGCCTCGCATGATCACTTATCCAAAACCACCCAAAGATCAGTTTACGGCCTCCTGGCAAAGTGTTTTACCTCAGTGCTAAAACTGAGTATTGGAAGAGGACTGAAAAAACAAATCAAGTCTCATCAGAGGCTCCCATGGACAAGTGGTGAAAACTAGCACTCTAGTGCTAAAACACTGTAAACACAATCCATCTACGAGTTGTACAGCTGTGCAATGAGCAACGTATCTGTAACGTCCATATCAAATAAATACCCGGAACCTCGTATGTTTAGGTAATGTGCACCTTTATGTGTCTTTTTTTTTTTTTTTTTTTTTAATGCGCTTAATGATTAATCATTCATCAGCATAAATGTTTTTTTTTTTATATATATACCTTGTAGCGTATAATTCCCATCATATCTCCAAAACAGACTCAACTGAAGCCATTTTCACTTCTTCCAGGATGAAAACACCAACAATTTGTGAATAAATGTTTATTTTTTAAATTGGAAACAAAGACAGAGGAGGAAACTTTATCCGAGTTGACTTGGTATTGAGCGAAACCCTTATTATCTGACGTCTGACGCGGCAGCGGCAGCTGTTTGGCCGCATGGCGACGTCTTTCGTCTCATCTTCTTCGTGCTCGGCGCCCCCCCACCCCCCCCACCCACGTCGTTCCCTCTGGCCTCGGCTCAGCGGGGCGGCCCGTGATGAGGCCGCCTGAGCCGCTGTTTCGCTGGCCATCGCTATATTTAGTGTTCAGACGGCTCTTTCCCACCGCGGTTTCATGTCGCATTTGAAGCCGAGCGTAACCTGGCACCTGCCGGATGGAACGTTTCCTCAACCCTCGTGATTGATGCGACGTCTCCATCTGGCGAAGGAAGAGGGATGAGGCCCAACTTGGGAAGCTGAGCTGTGCAAACCGTCTGTCTGCGACTCAGTTTTTCAAAGTTTGGGGAAGAGGAAAGCTTCCCCGTTGGTTCCTGTCTGCGCTGAGGCAACGTTAGCCTCGCATCGCCATCCGAGGCGTAACCTGATCCCTGCAACGCTCCGAGGGTTTCCTCGCCTGAAGTGTTGTGTGGGGTCAAGCCGCGGACCTCAAGTTGTGACTGGCAGCCGCAGCGCAGACTGCAAAGAGCATAAATGTCGAGCTGGATGGGGTGGAGTGGGCGTGGCCTAATTTAATACGAGTATGTCTGTGGCAGTGTCCAATGCTTGGTGGGAACCTGCTGGTGGCGCTGTATATCCAGTCTGAAGGTGAAAAGGCCGCCTGTGTCTTCTGTACCTGGCTAGCAGGAGATCCCACTTCCTGTTTATCTTTTTCTTCTTCTTCCTTCTCTTCTTCTATCGTGGTTCCTGACTGCAGCTTGGAACGGCCGCTTCCTTTTGTCCCAGTGGAAAGGAAGAAAAATAGATAGATAGACAGACAGATAGACAGATAGATAGATAGACAGATAGATAGATAGATAGATAGATAGATAGATGGATAGATAGATAGATAGATAGACAGATAGATAGATAGATAGATGGATAGATAGATAGATAGATAGATGGATAGATAGATAGATAGATAGATAGATAGATAGATAGATAGATAGATAGACAGATAGATATGGCCTTATTGTCCCTCCCACAGTGACTTAAAATCATTTTTCTAACCATGATTTCATATTCAAAAAAGATCCCCAATTGCAGTTTTTAGGATTCACCAATTCTATACAAGTTTTTTTTTTTTTTTTTTTTTTCAAACAGCGGAGCAATTATTGATTTGTGAGGTGACCTAAGGTGACTTGCAGGTGAACATATGTAAATCCAAAGGCGCAGACGGACGCCGGTGGCTAAATTGATTCCGCACAGCTGGAGTCACAGACGTTTTTTGATGTGCAAGACCCCCCCCACCACACCCCCCCGCGAAACTTGTTGAAAAGAATTCAGAAAGGCGGGAGCTGAGCCACCGAGTGTGTGATTCCGCCGAGCAGCACGGGGTGGATTATCACTTTAAAGGGACGTGCGTGCCGCCAGGTTCAGGCGGTGTTTGCAGAGGAGCGACGCGGCTCTCTAATCTCCCCCCCCCCCGCAGAACCGAACTGTTGCTCCGTTGCTTTGGAGGAACTCTCATCCGCGCTACCTGCAGCAAAGCCAGCGAGCGGCAAACGCAGGCGGCGAAATTCAAAGTGGAGCCGGGCTGCCGCGTCCCAACCGTCAAAGCAGCTGCTGAAGCGCCTGAGCGGAGAGGCTGCAACCTTCCTGGGAGCCCCGGTGCAAAATGGCCGCTTCTGTTTCCGCACGATAACATTTTCCGAGCGGCCGACCTCGAAATCTGCAGCGTCAAACCGAACTCATCCGGCGCGTGGACAGTTTGCTGCCTCGGCCCAGCGGTGGGACTGAACCTCCTGCTGGGGATTTGAGGGGTCTTAGCGGCGGCTCTCTGTGTTGCACGCGAGGCCGTTCGTTACCTGTCGAGATGCTTTGCAACGTCGCCGAAAAGCTCGGCAGGAAAGAAAAAAAGAATCGCAAAGCAGCCTTTTGACTGCATAAGTCGGCCTTTTAGTTTAGCAACACCGTGTGAATGTTGATGAATTATAGGGGGTGAGAAAGAGTTTTTTTTTTTCTCTCTCTCTCTCTCTCTCTCTCTCTAGCCGTGTGATATACAGTGCAACATAATTAGCTGCTTGAGTGCCTCCAGCTCAGCGATAAGAGTTCATTTGGAGCCGCGTGACACTGAAAGCGCTTTGCATGGCGATGAGCTGGAGTGGCCTAGTCACTGTGTAGGCTCATAAACCCTGTGACTCAAGTGAAAATCAGCCCCCCCCCAGGATGGCAGAACCCCGTGTTTGAAGGAAAAAGTGCTGAGTCGTCCGGCTGTCTTGCCTTCGGAGCTGCAAAATGAATATAAATGGTTCTGCTCCGCCGACGGAGTCGGGTTCTGACCAACGCTCTCGCCTGAGAAACCTCCCGCAGACAAAAAGTTGCACTTCTGCTGGGGTGCATCAATAGTTTGATTAGTGCTTTGACTTCACCTCAGCTTCTGCACTCTGGATGGCAATTTTTTTTATTTTTTTTATTTATTTTTTTTAGTGAATGCTTCACATGAGAATATTTTAAACACTTTATCACTGTGGAGAAAAAAAAGGAGCATGATTTTCTAGAAAAGTCATTTCCAGCCAAGTCTTATTCATTGGTTGTTGCTGCAGTTGATTGTCTCTACACAAGGCTCTCAGTGTGTAACTGTCATCCGGTGCTGTCGGATGTACTGGTAGAAAATGGAACAAACAATGTATGTTTCAGTAATATGAAACTGCTAATAACGAGACTTGAGCACTAAGAGCGCAGCCTGCTCTGATTAAGGCACTTATTCTGATTGAGGCAATATTCCAACTAAGATGTTTACATGCATGAGAGCAACTAAAAGGTTCCTGTTTTCATGCGAAAAGCTGAAGGTCTTGTTTTGTTTTTCTCAGCCTCTGTGCACTGAAGTAAGCTGACAATTATGGAACAGATTTTTCACATTTGAAGCCGGATGTTGAGCTTTATGTGGGGGAGGCAATGTAGATGTGAAACTGACCTTGTTGAGGCCTCCCCACGTAAACGGGGATCCAGGCAGATCAGATTGAGCTAGTGGAGGTTTAACCCAGAGGCAGGGAGGCTTTGGGTGCCGGAAGAAAAAGGCTTTTTATTTTAGAACAAAAAAACAAACATAAGGCAACAAGAAAAAGCAACCTGGCAGCTAGCCTAGCCTCGCAGCAACCTGGCCCATAGCATAGCTTCACACCAAGCTAGCTACATTCTCCAGGTCTCTGGTCCCTGCTTGTCCTAAGGAGCTGAATGAGCTTTTTATGGACAGCCTCGTGAGCCCAATTGGGGCAAAGCATTCAGGAGGGGAACATCAAAATCCCATAATGTCCCCAAGTGCCATAACCCAAGAAATACATGATTAAATAAACAAACATTAACCCCTATAAACCCTAAAAAATATTAGATACAAAGCCCGCCAAGCACGGCAGGACAAACCAGTTGTGTTTATGTTTATTTATTGTATTTACCCTGTGCTGTGAAAGCAGGCGGGGAGATTCTGCCTGGCATGGTGCACAAAATAAAAACAAGGTGATAGAATGACGACGTTGATGACGACGACGACGACGACGATGATGATGATGATGATGATGATGATGGCAATTTACCTTTTCACCACTAGATGTCATTACCTCCCACGCCCTGGACCTTTAAACTGAATTACATTATACATACAATAAAGTTGGCATGCCAATGTGACAAACACAAGGTGTCATCCACACGATGACAGCTTGGAGTGCAGCTTCTTTTTTTTTGTTTTTCCTTCTTCCCCCAAAATCACCGAGTGCAGAATCGATCAAAGTTTTCGCCTCAGAGCCGGAGCACAGTTCCAGAAAGCATTCAAGGTCTCGCTGAGCTGAGATTGTCTGTTGGACCTGTAGTGTTCGAGTGGGCGGTTGCCATCAGTCAGATGGAGCGAGATCAAGTTTGCTCGACGTGATTCGAACAGAAAAAAAAAAAAAAAAATGTCGAGTGGGGGGGGGGTATTGAGAAAAAGAGGCATTTTTCGCCGTGGCGGTCCGACAATCAGAGCTCCTTGAGTGCGTTTTCCCCCTCGGCTGCTATTTTCTGATAATGTGGCAGGGCGCTCTTAACAAGACCGTGCACCAAGACTTTTATGCAAAGTGATATGCAAATGGCATGATTATGTAACATGAAATGTCTTCCTGAGTGATGGACCCCGTGGGCTGCTGTGATATAACGGACGGCTACATTATCGTACCTTAACAACGTGCACAAAAAGTGAAAAGCGAGAAGCCAGCGAGCCCGGGCGGCGGGTTTGAGCGCCGGCCGCGGCGCACACCAGGCGGGTGGGACGCTAGCAATGCGCCGCGTCTGTGGGGACCGCTTCTGTTTGCCGTGGCGAGATGAAAGGGTTTTACACCGCTGCTGTGGAGGTTCCTTTGGCAAATGCTGCTCAGTTTCAGTGATATGAAAATAAAGAAAAACGTCGTAAGTTTAAGTTGCACGGCAAACGTAACCGATCTCAGTGGGTGAACGGCGCACTCTTGTAGGAAGTGTCCTGGACGTGGCTCTGCTTCTGGCTCATTCTCCTTTTTCCTTTTCAAGTTCAGTCGAAACATTTACTAGAACATTTACCTGATCGCTGGCTGTGGCAGTCAACTCCAGCTAACAACTGACATACACGTGACTTGACGTTCTATTTAAACTGCCCAGTCCCTCAGCTCCCCCTCTGCCTATCCGTGCACGTTAGCCTGCATCAGCTGCACCTGTTATCTCAGCCCCACCTTCACCCGGGGGCCCCGATATAATGTCTGTTGTCCTCATCACTCCTCATATTCTCTGTTAACCTATCAGGGGAGGGGGCGGGGCTCTTTACGTATGCTTTCTCCTCACTCCCCATAGTGTCAATGCTAACCTGCTGCGGGCAGCGATAAGCTGGGCGCCTGGACGCCAAACATGTAACATGTATTTGATTGACAATGCATTGATTGTGAGTTGTCTGGCTGAACCTTCCTGGTGCGTGGATGCTAGCAATTAGCCGCTTCCCTGGTGTCACCTCGTTAGCGTGTCTTATTTTTTTAAAAAAAATCTAATATCTCAACCTCAACCTCTTTATCAAATACAGTTAAATAAACTGACCTCAGCTGCTGTCAGATGCCACTGTGTGAAACTGTGGTTTCCACTGCCTGCTTCTGTTCCGTTCACTTGCTCGTTGCTTGTCACGCTTCCGATGTTAGCGGCGCTTTTCACACTGCGTATGGAAAAAGAAAAAAAAGAAAAGAAATTGCAGGTTTTATAATCTTTGCTGAATAGATTCCTTTCCAAGGCCGGCCAACACGCCGCCGCGACTCAATCGCCGGAACGTCACAGTGCGTCAACCTTGACTGTGCCGAGGCGGCCGTCGTGACGGGGGGGAGTAAAAATAGACCTCAGGAAGTGAGGGGGAATGAAGTCAGGTGGTCAACATGGCGACGGCGGTCACGGTGAGCCGCCTTTGTTGAACGGAGACGTCAGGGCCAGTTTGACAACAGCACGCGTTATTAACGGCTGCGGAAGGAACTCTGATGGAGGAGACTTCCTGTTGGGACTTTAAGACTCTCAGGGCGTGTCTTCGCCGGGCCTCTTCATTAATCTGGTGTAGAACAAAGACAACAACAAAAACAACAACTAAAAAAAAAAAAACTCCCCGGCGCGACACCTTTTTAAAGCCTTCAGTCACTTTGACGGACGAACGAGCCGACTATTAAGGCCAGCGTGCCTCTGTTGGTCTTGAAAGCACCTCTGATGTTGTTTATTTATTTATTTATTTATTTATTTGCGACGCCTCGTATTGAAAGTCTGTCACTGAAGGAAAGCATTGATGTCGCCATTTTAATTACAGCACAATTAAGCGGTTTGGATGGAATAATTACACGGCTCAGAGCCTCACTGAGGCCCCCTGATGGGGGAGTGTTGCAAATTCAGTAAGCTGTAGTTCAAAAACGCTGACATGCACTCACACATACACAAACACACACACGCACATACAAAACGTCATCACTCTTACTTTTTAGAGGACTAAAATTGACTTTGCTTTATTTTGAGTTCTTTTGTGAGCTCAGCCTCAAACTCCACCTGAATCTGGCTTCACCTCCTCCCTCTGTGCGTTCACACTGGCAAGTTATTAGGGAAGAGAGGCCCAGCAAGGAGGTCCCTCTACCTTCCTTCCTTCACTCCTGTTTTTCACCTTGGACTCTGCACAATCTCATGATGCACCACCCTCTGGATCTCCGGGAGAGCAAAGGCACCTTTACCACAAGGTTGGGAGGCTCTTCATCGCCCCCTGCTGAACGCTTGCTTGCTTTCACCGTCCTCCTCCCACTGGTCTCCCCTCTCGCCGTGACCTCTCCACTCCAAAGTGTTCTCAGTCCTCAGATGCAAACCTGGGCTGTGTCTCAACTCAGGGTCTGCATCCTTGGAAGGAAGCGTCCTCCCTCTGAAGGAAGCGTTCACCAAGGACCCGGCCCAGCAGGACCGACCCAAACCCGCCTCCCCGGTAACCACACGGGACGGTCTAGCCTTGGGCGTATTTCCTGGTTGCGTCACCGCCGTTCCCCTCTGCTGGCCAACCCAGGAAGTGACGTTTTTATAGCATCAAGCTAACCATTGGTTCGCCATCTAACGATGGCGTTGGATGTTCAAATCAGTAAAACCCTGCGTTAAAAACTGAATATTTGTATATAATATTTAATATATCAATAATTCAATTTATACGCTGTGTCTTTGCCGGTAGATGGCGCTAATTTCAGCCGACTTCCCAGGATCCCAGGATGCTTTGCAGCAGCACACAAAGCATCCTGGGATACAGAAGTACGTGAAGGATAGTAGCGGTGCAGCCTTGGAATGGGCTAAAACTAGGGCGCATTCCGAGTACGCATTAGGAGCGTCCTAAGGCCTCTTGGGAATTGGGAGGAGCCTTCGCGCAGTGCCGTGACGCAACTTCCTTTCAAATGCAGCCTTGGAAGGGTGCAGACGCTGAATTGAGACACAGCCCTGGACTCTTCTTCTCTCGCCTACCGCCACCTACTGTCGTTACGCTGCACATCTCCACGCCAGTCATCTAAATTCCCAAGCTGGCAGAAGACGCTGTCCTCAGATCAGGCCCTGCGGCGCTCGTGGATTTGGAAGCGATCATTTATGAATGGGGCGGGGGCGGGGCTGGAGGTGGGGTGGGGGGAGTGGGGGGCGTGGGGGGCGAGAAGCGGGAAATTAAGCAAAGCCGCACCGTGTTATTAGCTCCCTAAGATCATCTTCAATGTTCCTCGCGGCCAAAAGAGCCCCGACGTCTGGGATGAATTATTCCACCTCGAAAACGTGTGTTTGCCGCCGGGCGGAGGCGGAGACGAGCAGCTGGACGCGGCGAGGAGGAAGTTAGGGGATGAGCGCTACTGAAGAGGCTCGATGCCGCTCGCCTCTCATCTTTCCACCCGCTTTCCCCTCTATTTTACAGTTTCGCAACAAAGGTGCACGCACGCTCAGTCTGCGGCTCCTGCGGTCTGTTTACTGAACACTGTCATCATGTACAGTAGACGACTGGAAGTAACATCGCTCAGCAACTCAACCAAGCGTGCTGCTGTTTCACTGGCATCTCTGATGAGTACAGTATATAGGCACGTACGCACATGTATATATACAGTACATGTGTATACATGAATGTATAAATTGATGATATTGGTAGAGGTACTATCAATATCGAGTAAAATGAGTTTCATTTTGGCAATTTAACGTAAAAGATGAAAGCAACACATTTTATTGAGCCGTTCCACGCAAACTGACGTCTCAAGCAGTTCCTTGTTGTAACTTTGCTGATTAAGAGTTTCCGCTTATTAAAACCACAAAGCCACAAACTCATTTTCTGAGTTTTTGAATTTGAGTTTTTTTTTTTTTAAGCTGCAAGACCTGATCAGCGAAATCCAAAGAAATCAAAACTTGAAATATATTGATTTGCATATTATTCCTTTATATAATATGTCACATTCACCTTTTAAGTTGAATTGCAGAAACACTACAACCTTTTCAAGATATTCTAATTTTCTGGGTGGTACCTGTATACAGACTTCTGCTTTTTATTCCTCATTTAGAGGCGACTGATATAAGAAACCTCGGTGAAACAGTGAGGGTTTTGCAGCGCGGGAGGTAAATCAATCGGGGGGCGTGCACGTTTCCCCGCGTTGATCTTCTACTTGTACAGCGTCCGTCACTGTGTGCACGAGCCGAGGAACCGGCGGCAAGGCTTGATGAGAGGCTGGAGGTCCAGCCGTCGGGGAAGACAGACGGACGCAGTCACAATGAAACCTTCTCTGCCTTTGCCGCCGACCGGCTCGATAGGAATCTCTGCGCTCGCCTCTCGCTGTAATCCAATTGTGCCAAGCATCACAAGACTGCCCCTCCCCCACCCCCCTGCCTCTCCATCTTCTTCCCCCGGTGAGACGCGTGTGTGTGTGTGTGTGTGTGTGTGTGTGTGTGTGTGTGTGTGTGTGTTATCGTCACTGCGTGTGTGTCTGTCACACCGCCAAACACTTTTTAGATTACACTCAGCAGCCTTTTAATTGAATACAACCCAAACAGCGCTGGACTGACAGCGAGTGAGAGAGCGAGAGGGAGTGGGCGGGGCCATAATTGGATGAAGATGGGAAGGAGAAATTAAGACGGAGAGAGAGAGAGAGAGAGAGAGAGAGACGGAGGCCGTGTGTCCTGCTGTCACCTCCAGGCTCCGCTCAGCGTTGTTGCCATCTTTCCTGTTCTTCACGGAACATTTGCACGTACGACTTCCAGGTCGCGGGCGTGAAACTCTGCATGCAAGACGCGTCCGCACGTCTTTATGTGTTTGTGTGTGTGTCTGTGTGTGTGTGTGTGTGTGTGTGTGTGTGCGTGCGTGCGTGCGTTTCTGTCACAGCAGAAAAACGACAACAAGCAATTCTTACCCATGTTTGTGCGTAGGCGGAAGTGAAAGAGGCAACAATATGTTCGCCTCTTTGCGCAGGTCCTACATATGTTGCTGCATGAAGGCTGTACGTTGGTTTGTGTTTCTTTTCTTTTTTTTTGTGAAAAACAAATCCAAGATTTTTTTAAAAAAATTTTTTTTATACACCTCAAGACAATTTTTTCTTCAGTTCCAAGTAAATGAAAAGATCTCTGATTGCGTCGAAGTTGTCGAGTCGTAGGGGAGCGGAGCCTTGCAAGTCGGATGCGTCTTTGCTATTATGGGCTGCAGAGCTCCCCCTAGGGTTTTGGGGGTGCATGGCACTGCCATACAAAGTTACAGTTGACAGTCCAGCATTTTTCATAGTTGCTTGTCAGACAAGATCTGGGATACCGGTCGATAAATACGACAACAAAAAAAAAAAAGTTGCATACTTCCCCTTTTTAATGTGGAGGTGCAGAAGTCACTCCTCCCCGTCCTCTCCACAGCTCCAGCTTCCTGTCATAATCTGGGACCGTTCTAGTCGATGGCCTGCTTTCAGGTGCGATGTGAAGCTGCACAGCTGCAGCAAATGCAGGAAAACCTCCAGCTGCCTCCGCAGCCCGGGAAGATTCTCTTCCCTGCAGGACGAAGCCGGACCTGACGGCCGCTGCTTCCAATCCAACCTCGTCTGCGTGGTAGCCAGGAGCCAGCAAGGCGCTGCTGCTGCTGCTGCTGCTGCTGCTGCTGCTGCTGCTGCTGCTGCTGATGGTGATGATGATGATGATGGTGCTGATGCTGATGATGATGGTGATTCACACATGACTTCGCAACAAGCGGCGAGCTGGGAAAAGGAGAGGCGGCCAGAGATGCGATGGTGTGGGCGGCCCGGCGCACCATTTTGCAGGTGGCCATGTTTTAGAGGTTAAAAATGTGGGTTTGTGTTTGGAAAAATGCAGCGATTTTGAATCTGCAGAGTGACAGAGCAGAGAAATGGGAAATTCACGGCCGAGCGTTTCGGGGAAGAAAAAAAAAAAAAAAAAGTGAGCTGCGTTGATTTGATTTAGCAGAACGGTTTAGACCGGCTTTAATTAAAAAAAAAAACAAAAAAAAAACATGATGTCAAGAAGGGCTGCAGATGTTTGCCGTCCACTGACTTTGCAACAGGGTTGTTATGCAAATAGCCACGTCCTCGACCTGGGATTCCTCACTTCATCCCCACGTAGAAACAAAATGCGACCATGCCGCTGTAGACATCACCAGGTATGGCTGTCTGTCTGCCTGCCTGTCCGTCTGTCCGTCGGTGGTGAGGATCTATTACCTGGGAGACTTTGTGACGTTGAAGCTCATTCTCTTCTCACAGCCGAGTGAATTGTCCTTTTCTCAGACATCCAGCCACTTTCCGCAGGCGCTGATTCATTCTTTTTAGGCGGCCGCCGTCGTCTGTCTGCTGCTCTTTGTCGCCCGGGCTGATGTTAGCCAGATTAGCGGCGGCGGCGGCGGCGCAGAGATTCAAAAGAAGCGCATCGGTTTGGATGCAGAGTGAGACGACGCGTCGGTGCCGACGCCAGTTAAAAGATGCCGTCTTTGGCGGACGATGGGCTTTTCTTCTAGGACCATTGGTTCGTGTGTTGATTTTCATTCCATTGGACGAGTGAGATTTTTGTTGTTGTTGTTGTTGTTGTTGTTGTTTTTGTTTTTTTTGGAAACGGTGCTATTCCGCTGAAATGTTGGACGGGAACAAGAAGCTGCAGCCATCCTCAGGGCCGATGCCAGCCGACCTGCAAGAATAATAATTACAAGTTGGCCGGTTGACAGTGAGTCCTGAAATCATCTCTTCCTCTCCATTCTTCTGCTGCTGCTTCCTTTTAGCGGCATCCCGTGATCGTAGCCTCATTTATTGGCACAAAGTGTTATTTTTTTGATGGGCTTGTTTAATTCAAACACACACACAACAGGTTCTCTTGTGTGGATCTAAAAAGAAAAACAGCTGTCTGTCAATGGAAGTCGGTCTAATTGATGATGGGTGTTTTCCTCTTCCTTCCTTCCTTCCTTCCTTCCTTCCTTCCTTCCTTCCTTCCTCTGGTGTCAGCACCAACCTGCCCTTGAACATCAGGCCAAAAAAAACCTAAAAGCATGTAGCTTGACACGGGTGTATGCCTGCAGGGAGGAGGCCTGAGTCTGATGTGCCAGTTGGTCGGCTGCCATCCAGAGCACATTATGGAAGCTGCCATTTAATGCTGGCAGTTATGTAATTAGGAAAAAGTGTGTGTTGTCAGCATTGCAGTCAAAAAAAAATAACTTACTGTGATGTTGCCAAAGCCACCAGATGGACAAATAAATTTGTCAAGTCAGGAATTTCAACTTTATCATCGCATCTTTTAATTTTAAAGTGGTAAAAAATTCTCAGTGTATTTATGTATTTTTTTTCAAGGAGCATATTTTTACTGAATATTCTTCCCAGATGAATGCAAAAAAAAATATGTATATATATTGAATCCAAGGTTTTCAATCCAGGTTTCAATTTTTTGGGGGGTTGTCATTATGCGCAAACTCTATGTTCACAACCGTAGCAAGAAAAAAAAGACCATGGTGCTTTCAAAGAATAAAAATGATGAAGGCATCCTTCAGCAGGCAGCACCCATAAATGCCTGTCATCCTGCTCTACTTACATTCTAAGATCAAACTCTCATGATCTGGTTTGTCCTTGTCCTGCTAGACTCCTTCTTCTTCTTCTCCTCCTCCTTCTTCTTCTTCTTCTTCTTCTTCTTCTTCTTCTTCTTCTCCTTCATCCATCAGTCCCTGGTCTAATGAGAGAGACCATTAAAAAAGACTAGCTAGGCAAACCACAAAAAAAATAGACATTTACCTATTTGCTGCTATTTTTATCACTCTGGCCATCGCTTCATATTCACCGCACTGACGCTCGAGGAACAGCGCTGTACTTAAATAATAAGACTTACTACCCAGAACCCCTCGCACCCACCCCTCCCACCTGTTTTCAGCTGTTTTCGACTTTTCTTCGAAGAACTAGATATTTCCCAGCACAGTCGCTCATCGTTTTATACCAGTGATTCATTGCCCAACTCGCACCATGTACTCACACACACACACACACACACACACACACACACACACACACACACACACACACACAAATGAAGAGATTCTAAATAACCGTTATCACTCCATCCTCTCCACTACCCGCTGTCCTGAACACTTTGGCAGAGTGGGCGTTCGCCGTGCACCTTTGACTGCTGATGCACAATCATCTTGCAGTGTCCTCCCATGCATGCGCGCACGCACGCACGCACACACACACGTACACACGGAGCAGAACTGCACTTTGTGTAAACGTGAATCCTCACTGTACAGCCTTGATGGCACGCCTCGCTTACATGTGGATTACGATGATAGTGCGCATGTGCCGCAGCCGTGCACAGCCCCCGGATGGACTGCTGTTGGTGTGAAAGAAAGTGAAAGAAAGTGCCGACAGAGAGAGAGGTTTTGTGTGTGTGTGTGTGTGTGTGTGTGTATGTAAAGAGAGAGAAATCAAGTGGGGGAGGACACACGGAGGGAGGGTGGGAGGGAGAGAGCAGGCGGAAGAGAGGGAAAGATTACTACCATGGAAGCATCAGGCTGAGTTTCACATCCTTAATGGTAACCATGGAAATAATTACAGAGCCGACAGACAGGCTGTGTTCTGGAAGGACCGAGAGGGTGAGAGAGAGAATGCGTGAGAGGAGGAGAGGAGCTGCTACACTGGAGAGGAGAGAAAACTAAAACCGTAGGGCGAGGGAGTGGATAAGGTGGATGATGTCACCGATGTCCTCAACCAAAAATGAAAAAAATCTCTTTGGCCGCCGATGATTTGGAGCAGTTAGAGGTTGTGCGGCCGTCCTCCGGAACGCCGTGTTCAGAGCTGAAGGCCGCCTCTGACGCCTGGCTGCTGGTGCCAGACTCGATTTGGTGCTCTGTAGGGCAGCCCGGACACTGGGGGCGGGGCGGGGGCAGCCTAGTGGAGACGTGACCACGCACAACGCTGAAGGGTCGCCTTTAAAATAGAGACGGTGTGCAAGGCGACGGGACGTGAAACACGGCGATCAGTCGCGTTCAGAGACAGATTGTATGGATTACAGATTTCCTTTGGTCAGATTTCTGCTTTGTAACGTCTCCGAGTTTAAAGGACCCAGTTCACACACATAAAAAGAATCATACTGTCAATGCTTCGTCAGAGGTCTAAACCCTGAGAAATCAGCACTTTGTGATGTCACGAATGGCACCAAAACTCCAGACTGACCACACCACACTCTCAAGTCAGGTCTTTTTTTTGGTGCTGAAAACAGAGGGCCGGACACGCTGTTCGCTGAGATGTGAGGAGGGTTTTATGGATAATTGTCAGTGGAAATTGTCCCCACTGGCTGAGATGTGACGAGAGTGAAAGATTTGAAGAATATGAGAAAATGTTTTATATCTCCCGAGGTCTGATGGAGGGACGTTAATCTTGTTCCTGCAACCGACGGTCCATAAATGCACCACGATGCATTGATTTTGTCTTTCAAAAGCAGATTTTCGCCACCGCCGCTGTCTGTGATGGAATTCATGCAAACGCAGTTTCAACTTTTATGGCCGCCGTGCAGCTTCCCGACAGCAACGACCAGGAACACGCTTATCAATCTCAATCTCTGTCTGATCTTCCTGCGCCAGATGTTTTGGCACACGGGCGATTTCCTCTCAGCTGGTGTGTTTTACTCGCCAGCTGAGCTGAGTGTATGGGGGGCAGGGGGCGGGGGGGGGGGAGGGTAGCTCGGCCGTGCGCGGTGCACACGGGCTACAGTATCACCATTCAGTGATGGGTTCTCAAAAAAAGGAAGAAAAAAAAAAAGAAAAAGTTGCTTCAAAAGCCACAGTTGTCATGGAAACAGATCTGAGATACCCTTACCCCCCCACCCCCCCTCCTCCTCCTCCCACTAAGCGATGGTTGCTTATCGCTGCTGAAAGCCCAATCAATGGCCGTGTCCTCAGGATGGAGGGAGAATTGGGAAGCGCGCGACGCCTCTCGCGCCGCTGCCACGAAGTCTCGGCTGCATGCTGGGCTTGACTTCCACAAGTGTGCACGAGCCGGCGCACGAGCCGGCGCACGAGCCGGCGCTCGCACCGTACGTCCGTTATGGAATCGGCTGTGGGGGAATCAGCGCGGGATTGGGGGGCGGGGCAGGGTCGGGGGTGGGTTGGCTGGGGTGGGAGTCAGGCCAGGCCAGGCTCACGCTAAGGAGTGTTTGTTATGATTTTTCATTTTGGTCGGCCTGTGCAGCATCGTGGTGCAGGTGGTGCACGCCGGTTGCAGGAGTATCGACGTGTTTGCAGGCTTCCCACGCATCCACCCCTCCTCTCCTCCCCCTCCTCCCTCCATCCTCTCCCCTCCTCTCCTCCCCCTCCATCCTCTCCCCTCCTCTCTCCATCCTCTCCCCTCCTCTCTCCATCCTCTCCCCTCCTCTCCTCCCCCTCCTCCCTCCATCCTCTCCCCTCCTCTCCTCCCCCTCCTCCCTCCATCCTCTCCCCTCCTCCCTCCATCCTCTCCCCTCCTCTCCTCCCCCTCCTCCCTCCATCCTCCCCTCCTCTCCTCTCCTCCCCCTCCTCCCTCCATCCTCTCCCCTCCTCTCCTCCATCCTCTCCCCCCCATCTCCTCCCCCTCCTCTCCTCCATCCTCTCCCCTCCTCTCCTCCATCCTCTCCCCTGCTGGGGTGAACTCCTCTCTGCTGACTGTGCTGTCAGGGGGGAGGAAGAGGAGAGAAAATTGATGATCAAGTGATTAAGGGGGATTCTTGCATTTTGCGTGTGTCTGTGTGTGAGATGGCTGCACAGCTCATCTCCCTCCCTCTTCCCCACACTGCTGTCCGTCCACCTGTGCTGGTTTGATGTCCGGCTGGCCGGCCAGCAGACAGGCGGGCGAATCACCGCAGCAGGGCAGCAGGATGAGGCGAGAAGTTGCCGCGGTTCTGCTGCGCTGAGCTCGTTTCCTGGCTCACTTCGGGCTGTTTCTGTCCTCTTCCCAGCACACTGTGTGAATTTTTTCTCTGTCTTTTTTCCTCTCTCTCTCTCTCTCTCTCTCTCTCTCTCTCTCTCTCTCTCTCTCTCCCTCTTTTTGATACTCGTCCACACACGCTGGGAATTAAAAGCTTCCTATTTCTCCTCTTTCCCTGCTGGCTGCCCCGGCAGCAGGAGGCGCGAGGAGGAAGGAGCGCCTTGCGCAACTCTCCCTCTCCTCCCTCCCTCCCTCCCTCCCTCTCGCTCTCTCGCTCTCTCTCTCTCTCTCTATCTCTGTCTCTCTCTCTCTCCCTCTCTCTCCCAACGCACACACGGCGAGGCGGACAATTTTTTGCGCATCGCGCCTCGTGGAAGGGGGGTGAGATGCTCGCGAGCGCACAAGCGCGGGGACGCACCTTCCGTGACGACCAGCCGCTCCCCCTGAAAGCGGCAAACTGAGCGGGGGACGCCGGCCCGCGTGCAACTTTGATCCTGACACGTGAAGAAGGAAGAGGAGGAGGAGGAGGAGGAAGAAGGAGGAGAGAAGGATCGAGGCGGACGAAGCCCCACCAGCCGCCGGAGGAGGAGGAGGAGGAGGAGGAGGAGAGCCGTCGCTGGGACGAACACCCGCCGTCTAAAAGATGAGAGCCAGTGGCCCCAGCGGAGCCTCCATCGGTCAGCGGGATTGCGAGCGCAGGGTCGGGGCGGAGGGCGCCGGGGGCCGGAGGAGACGAGGAGAGTCCGGGCAGCGGCAGGAGGAGGAGGAGGAGTTCTCAGCCGGGCCGCCCGCCGCCCAACAGCCGCTGCTGCCGGAGCGCCACACGCAGGCTGCTGCTGCCGCCACCGGGGGGAGGCGGGGCGAGGATGGGCGCGTGTAAGAGGAGCCTGCAGCCGGCTTTTCTGAGGGGGGCGTCTCCGAGCCCGCGCGCCGCCGCCGCCGCCGCCGCACACTAATTAGGATGCGATATAACGAACAGTGGCCCACTTAAGTAACTGTTCATCCGGCAGCCCAGTAGGAGGAGGAGCAGGAGCAGGAGGCGCAGGAGGAGGAGTGGTGGCACTTCTGGGTCACCTGTAAGAAAACATTTTTGAAGAAAAGGTAAATTCAGCAGTCTGGAGGGAGGAGAAGCCAGTTGGTTGGACCTCAGAGGGCCACTTTCACCAGTTTAACCAGTTTGTGTGATGGTGGTGACCCCCTCCCTCCCTCCCTCCCTCCCCTTGTCTCCATAGCTTGAGGTGTTTTGTGGGGGATTACTGAGAAGAACCTTAACGGAGAACCTTAATTAGAGGAGCGTGTTGTGTGTGTGTGTGTGCTGCGTTGTGTCGCTTGAATACCACTTTACTATAATATCCCGGGTGTCGTCTGTGAATACGTAGATTCCTGCTTTTCCCTCCTGCGGTTGCTCCAGGAGACGGTGGGCTCGGCCCGCTGCCACGGACCGGCCCCGTTTTGAAAAGGTTCCTCGGTCGTGGACGCCGCTGATCCATCATTTATTCATCCACGTATTTTGTCTATGAAATATTCAAAAGGTACCAGATTGATTCCGGGGAACAACCTGGACGTGTTTCGCTGTGTGTGTGTGTGAGTGGTGGGGAGGGGGGCCGTGATGATGGAATAGAGTTGAGTGGAGGGAGTTCAGAGTTCCTCTCTGGTTCCTCTTCCTCCCTCTTCTTCTTCTTCTTCTTCTTCTTCTTCTCTGCCTAAGTGAAAGTGCTGCCGTCTGTCTGAGCAATGCCCCTCTGACTGGAAGCTGACCCACGGCCTTAGAAACTCTCCCCCTTCCCTGTTGTGCGTAAGGACCGGTAGACTAAACACACGCACGTGTGTGAGGCTCTGTTTGCGTTTGTGCGTGCCTGCGTGTGTTTACCCGAACGCGCCGTGCTGGTGTGTGCGCGCGTGTCATGACACTTTGTCGGCGGGCGCCTTTTTTCCGCGGACACGCCGCTGACGCCGACGCACTCCATCACTCACGGACGCTGACGTCACCGTGCGCTTTTTGGAGTATCGATTCGGAAGCAGGGTCGACGCTCGCTGGAGTTTAACTCAAAGGAACGTAGAAGAAAGAAGAAAGAAAGAAAGAGAGAAAGAAAGAAGAAAAAGGAAAAAAGAGAAGCTCCCAAGCCCACGGAGCTGCTGCAGTGTGGAGCGGAGTGCGTGTGGGATACGGGGCCACAGTCGGTGATTGCAGCTCGGCGTCACCGAGGGGCTGCGGAGACATTGTTGTGTATTGGAGGCTGGACACGGAGCTGCACAAGCCCCGCCTACTCTCGGTAGGACACCTGCGTCTTCTGTCTTCCCTTTCTTTGTGTGTTTGAATCCATCCCGTTTGTATGGGTTTGTTTGGGGTTTTTTTTGTGTGTTGTTTTGTTGTGCAGCAGCGCATGTAAGTTTTGCACAGATTGTCTGAAAACGCTCTCATTGCACGTTTTTGTGCACCGTTATGTCACTGCCAGAGTGAAAATCCATTAGAGCGACTACGATGTTCAGCACTGAGCTCATATTTTGCGAGTGGGCGGTTTTTTTGGGGGGGGTTTATTTTTTTTTTTTCAGTTTTGCCAACGCCTGACATCCGATTCCACAGATTCGCTGTTTGCTTCAACGACTGCATTTATTTTTTTCAGACCTTGGAAATATTTCTGCAGGCACTTTTTGCAAACCTGGAAACAGAGCGCAGTTTGATATGGACCGCCGTGTCTGTAAAGGCCAGTTTCTGGCGCATCTTGCCGTGATTTTTGTGAAGGGTTGAAAAAAAATGTGAAAAATCTCACCTGAAAAATTGCGGAAAAGTAATGTGAGATGAGTGACTCGGTGAATCACGTAACAAATTTACTCTCTTCTCTCCGAAAAAAGATAATTGTAAAAAAAAAAATTTTTTTAAAAATCAAATGATCTCCAAAGTGAAGCAGGATCCTGACAATTGCAGTTTCCTGCAGTCGCTGCACTTGCACAGACACACTGAGTCGCCAGCTCCTCCACCTCCCACTCAGGTGAAAGCAGCTGATTGACAGCTCAGAGCAGAGCCCCTCCGACCCGGGCCAGCGTGCCCAGGACTCACATTAGCACCGGCGGCGAACGGCGGCGCAAGAAACGTCTCCGGCATCAATATTAGAAAAAGATGAGACTCGCGCCCCCCCCCCTTTTTTTTTTTTAATTTCACCGCTTCGAATGAAAAATGTGCCGTCTGCGGCGCTTCTCACATCAAGCAAACAGCGAGGAAAAAGGCAGAAAATATTACTTGTGGCAGCAGCTTGTGGAATTTTGAAATGGAGGGAGGGTGGGAGGGCGGGGAATAAAGAAAAAATGGCTCACAGAATAAAGAGGATTGTCCACAATGTTTGGTTTCCTGCCAGATTTTACTGCGAGCGTCCATGTCGAGAGTCAAGTCGGACCGTTGCTGATGCAATTTGTTTCCACCGTGCGATTGGTTGCAAAGGACTTATTTTTGTCCAAAATGCCTTTGTGCATTGTGGGTCTGCGAGCAATTATTTGTAGTGGAGATCCCAAACTAACGTTGTTAAGGTGAATGCACAGCTCTGGAATTGCTCTGGGAGTTTTAACTACTGAGAATCAATGCAGCGCTCTCGCTGAAACGTCTTCAAAGTAGCACAACGGCTTCATAAATTTTGTTTTTGGATTATGAAGACAGCTAGGCACAGCGCTCTTACGTAATTATCATTTTACATTGATTTCCGAAAGGATGTCATATCTTGAAATTGGTTAAAGATAATTATCGCACCACATAACACGCACGGTAACATACATACAGGCGAACATTGACTTTTTTTTGTTTTTTGGTCACCAGCAGCCACGAATGATGACAAAAGCACAAACTGGAGTGGAACCAAAAGTGTCGCTTGATTAAAATGCGCATTCAAAGTGACTCAGCTGGCTTTCCTTCGTTTAATCATACGTTTGGCATCATGCAAAACAATGAACCGCTGGCAGATTTCACAACTTCAGTCAATTTATATTTCATGGCTGCTCACTAGACGACTTAAAACACAAATAGCTAAACGTAAAGTAGCATGAATCAGCAGCAATCTCCAGTAAGATGTGATGTTTGTCCCCCGTTTTCTCTTCCCGGTATTTAAGCAGCAGCTTTTCTCACCTAAAAATGATCATTATTATATATTTCTACCATTCATAAATCTGGAGAATAACCAACCGTTGGCAAAGAGCCCCGAGCTGACCTGTTACACAACTGTATAACGCTGCTTGCCTGCCCAGCACCTTCTCACAGGGACACACCTGCAGTTTCCAGTCTGGTCGCTAGCTTCATGGAGCCACAAAGAGGCAGTGGAGGAATCATCAGGGTAGATGAACATTGGCATAGTGTTCCTTTAAGAAGTGTTTCACCTGTGCTTGTGGTGCACTGACCTGTCGGAACCTTCAGGTAAATGGTCTTAAAGCACTCGCTGAACGTTAGCTTACTGTGTTCTTTCTCTGATTCTCACGAAACCCCTTGTGACACATTCATTAGGACGCGTTCAACCTTTTCAAGCAGAAATAACCACATGCTCGGGTTCAGGCTTTCACATGGTGTATCTGTGTGAGAGGTGGTCAAGGGCAACTAGTGAGTCTGGAAGAAGGCATTTGAAGCGGGACGATCCAATCCATTGTGCTCTTGATTGTAGCTTGCTGACGAGTTGATTCTCTCTCTTCTTTTTTTTTTGTCAATTATTGTTTGTTTTTTTTAACACTGCTCGAATCTCCCATCCCACACTTCCTGCTCGACAGACACCTACATTTTCTAACTGTCAATGATTGAAGTCTGAGGCAGATATTCTTCGAACTCTTTCAGGAAACTCCTCTTAACCGAAAAGCACAAAGACGTGGACTGCAAAAAAAAACAAAAAACTTGTTACCGTGTCTTTCCAGATGTTCCCCCCCCTGAAGTTTAACCACTTGAAAAGCAACCGTGGGGCGACGCAGTGCGGCTGAAAATCAAACGTCGGCGGTGATTAAAAAGTGAACGCAGGCCGATGGAAATGTCAGGCAGGTGACAGTAATTGCAGGTAGCATCTGTACGCACACGTCACCGTCAAGGCCCACGAGAAGTGACACGCACGGCTGCTTCAGCAAATGGATCGCGACAGAGTCGAGCCGTTAGAGAGGGAGGCGGGGCCACGGGAAGCTAAGCGCCGGCAGTGAAAACGGATGATCATGTTTGGCGTGGAATGTTGCTCCGCGGTCAGTTTGGTCCGAGCTGGACGACATTTCCTCATTAACAGGGGAAGGAAGAGGCAGACGCTCAAGGTCCCCCCCCCCCCCGTTGACGCCCTGCTTCAGAAGGAACGGGCCAATGGGAAGCCCCGAGCCGTTAGCAGCTGGACGCTAGGGAAGTAGTCCCAACAGACTGGGCCGAAACAACTTCAGAGGTTTACCCTTGGCAGCCCTGTGAAACAAAAAAACCCCTCCAGGATCTGAGGAAGATGTGAGACACGTTCCACCCAGCGTGTCGCGCCGAGCCGAGTCGAGCCGCTGCGTCGGCCGACCAGCGGAAGCCTTTGGCAGCAGGACGGCCGCGGCCGTACCGACTGAGCGCCAGATGACAGTCTATACATCAAGTTACGTAACGAGCGCCCCTGCGGGATGGATGGCGGCGGCGGTGGCGGTGGTGGCGGTGGTGGCGGTGGCGGCGGCGGCTGCGAGCGCAGGAGAGGCCGGCTCACAGCGGCCCGGATCAGAAGCGAAAGAGGCGCTAGCGGCATTCTGTCGTAACAAAGACAAATACAGCAGAGGGAAAAAAAACAGAAAGGAGCCCTGAGCGTTTTCACTGCTATTAAGACTCCCACTCCATCACCAGCCTCCATCTCCACATCCAGCCAACCAACCCCCTCCCCTACTCTGAACACACCCCCAGCCCTCCTTCCCCTCCTCTTCCGCCTCCTCCTCCTCCTCCTCCTCTTCCCCTCCATCTCGCTCTCTTTCTATCATCTTGTATTCTCTCCGTACAGTCTTGCTGCTGCTGCTGCTGCTGCTGCTGCTGCTGCTGCTGCTCTGCCTCCCACTCCTACACGAGCACTTACGCCCTCCCTCCCTCCCTCCTTTCCCTCCACACACACACACACACACACACACACACACACACACACACACACCGAGTTCCTTTTTTTCATTTTTTTTTAAACCAACCTCTTACTCATGTGTGTCTACATCCCTTCCTCCCACTCTTTTAACTCTGTCTCTCTCTCTCTCTCTCTCTCGTTCTCGCTCGCTCGCTCGCTCGCTCGCTCGCTGTCAGAGGGTCTGAGCTGGAAGCGTTTGCCACCCACACGTTCCCTCTTCGGCGCTGCGCTGCACTCCCAACATCGGATTTACATTGGCAGTGAGCAGGCGCAGTGGCTCCACATGTCGCATGTGAACGCACGTGTCGGGGCGGCGGCTCAAAACCACGATGCTTTCTGAAGGTTCACTATAGGATCATTAGAATTTTTGTTTTGTTTTTTTACATAGAGATTTAGAATGAGCTCGAGTAATAGTATGAATAAAACTACTTTGACAAGAACTCTGATAAAAACTTTTATCAGCCTGCTTAACGCTCGATTTATTCATTTATTTGTTTAATGTTGCATTGCATTTTTAATTTTTTTGAGTAGTTCTTTTTAAGTGAGGCTTATAATTATTTAATGTTTTTTTTTAATCGTTAAAACTATTTTCAAATAGTCTAACAATAGATTAAAGTCGAACTAATAGAAGTCTACCTATTATTAACTTGCCACGGCCATTTTTTGCTGTTTTTATGAGAGAACGCTGATAACGATCACCACTCCAAAAGAAAAAAATAAAATAAAATCTTTTTCTGGGCGACAAAGACGAGGCGGCGGCCGTCACCGCTATCGCCGCCGCAATCACGGAGCCGACTGAGGAATTATGGAGGGACGCGCGGTTAGCTTAGCTATAGCTTAGCACGGGACATGAAAGAGAGAGGAGAAGAGGGAGGACGAGGAAGAGGAGGAGAAGGCGAACACGCGCCTCTCATTTGATGGTCGGCCCCTGATTGGCGGCAGACGGAGGCCTCCTCCACGGAAATTTGTTTTCCGTGCCGACTGGCGTCACGGGATTTGGAACGGTTGCTTAGCATCCTTAGCATCGGTAGTGAAAGAGGGAACTCGACTTTTCCTGAATTTCTCAATTATTCCTTCATGGAAAACCTTGAGCCCGGCCGATCGGGTCGTCGCATCTTCAGTCTGGCTGCGGCTTCACGCCACCTCAGTGAGCTTTGACAGCTATGGGGTCTGGACGGTTGGACGATACCCCCAGCCGCCTCCCCGGGGTCAAAAGGTCAAAGGCAGCAGGCGACAGATGTCGTGCCTCCTGCCTCCTCCCGGGTTTTCACCCTTCCAGTGAGTTACAGTTGCTGATGAATAATGCAACTGCACCGAGGAGACGCACCTACACAGTGTGTGAGTCGGTCCGCATCCACAGACTGAATCATCAACACACACACACACACACACACCCATAACAAAAACCATGCTTTGGCTGGGTTGCAGATTTCATTTTATTCACTGACGTATTTTTGCTTCTCTTGGCTTTGAGATCATTTCCGAACAACAGTTACATAACTGAATTCAAAAATAAATAAATAAACAAACAAATACCAGGTTGCAATGAATAAAAAAACAGTGCTTTCACTCTTGTCAGCAAGACAAGAGTGATCATCACGTCGCTCGTCACTTAGCAGAGATCAAAGTCTGAAAAGCATCCTTTTTTTTCTTCCCTCTTTGGTGGCTGCTTAAAAAATTCCTTTGTTGTCCGTGCATAGCTGTGCGTGTGTCTGGTGTGTGTGTGTGTGTGTGTGTGTGTCTGTGTGTTGCCATATCCATCGCCAAGCATAATACAGTCAAACATACATGCACATTAGCCCAGGCTCCTTCCTGGTCCACAGCTTTGTTGTGCAGTAACGTTTGAAACTAAAATGTAAGATGCTTTAGGAAAGAAATGGAAAAAAAGAAAAAGAAAAAGTTGCCATGGCAACCAAACACGGAGCCCGGCTCGGGATCACAAAGAGAGTGAGTGAGAAACCGACTTAAATGGACGCATCCTGAATTTCTTTTTATATCTGCGGCTTCAGACGGAGGCTTTTTGTCCACGGTTTGATATAAAACCGTCAAATAATGACGGCGAAAGAGAGAATTCACGCACATTGTTCTCTCTAAAAAGTGTCCGGTACGGAGCAGCGTGTTGCAGGAGTCGCTGCCGCTCCGCTTGAAAGGTGGCATTTTTCCAACGGTTGGAAGTGTGGATTCTGCTCTGAAAATCAGAGATCTCGCACACAGAGCGAAACTGGAATGCCAATGCTCAAAGTCAATGTGTCTGCTATGCTAACACACATAAGGATTTAATATAAGGTCCGAGGAGATACTTTTTTTTTTTTTGTTGTAGTGCGCCTCACTACCTCCAGGGGGAGACACATGGTGTGTTGATCGGGTGGAAGGAGAGCGTTGTGTCTTCCTACACACGTGTGTATTTACATGCACACATACAAACAATAAAACTAGATTTGTTACTGCATGCAAAGTATTTTGGTTTGTAGAATTTGCCAATAAAACCAAGCCTTGTGCAGGTTCAGTCCAAGCAAACAATTCTACTACTGTAGAACTATCTCAAGTACTACTACTAGTACTCCTAGTTGGATCAATGCATACATAATACATCCGTTACATAATCCAACGTGTAGCACGTCACCGCCGCTGCGTCTTTGCGAGCGATGCGTGTACATTGATGCGTGTACATTGATGCGTGTGCTGCTGCTGCTGCTGCCGCTGCTGCGTCAGCCTCAGGCTCAACATGCATGAAGGAGCTTTTAACCTTCCTGCTCCAGACTTTTACGTGCGTCCGCCACGAGGAGCGCGTGAGGACGCCGGCCGCGCTCGCTCAAAGCCTGGCGTTTGCATGCCTGATGCGTGTGTGCGTGCATGTGCGTGTTTGTGCACTGAGGGAAAGGTGAACATCCTGCAGCAGCCAGTGTCGGAACGCTAATCTGTCTAAAAGATGAGGGCGGGGCCTCGCTCGCACCTCCGCCGATAAGGAGGAGCTCAAACAACCTCCGCTGATAAGGAGGAGCTCAAACAGCGTGTTTGCACCGGGACGGCTTAGCGGGGGAAGAAACGTGACGACTGTGGGTGTGGCATCAGAATTCATGCACCGCCGCAGCCGCAGCCGCAGCCGCAGGTGAGAATGCAAACGCTGACGAGGTGCTGCAGGTTCTCCAGCAGCAGTTTCTGTTCAGTTTATTCCACAGACGGACCAATCAGATGCTTCACTGCCAGTGTGAGTGATTTGGCCACCGTTCAAGGCTTCCTATTGGCCTACAGCGGGATCACTGTGCTGGATGTGCAGTGAAATGTAAAACCAGAGATTGTGCACATAACAAAAACAACTCTAAAATCTGCCTCTAAACAACATTTTAGATTTTTATTTAAAAACAAAAAAAAAACACATTCAGTTCTGATGATAAAGATTTTATAATTACAAAGAATTGTATTTGTCTTCTGTCCATGACAGAAGGAGCAGAAATTGCTAGCACTAATTATTGTAGCTGGAGCAACGCTCACAGCCGTAGGTCGGTTCCTTCATATTTCCACCGCGGTGGACAGCTAGCAGCACGAGCATCTTTAGCATCCACAGCTAAAAGGCTGCCGGGAGACTCTTGTGCTGTGTTTCAATTCAGGTTCTGCATCCTTGAAGTGCGCATTTTGAAAGGAAGTTGCATCATCGCACT
Source organism: Nelusetta ayraudi (assembly GCF_046127955.1). Classification (NCBI taxonomy): domain Eukaryota; kingdom Metazoa; phylum Chordata; class Actinopteri; order Tetraodontiformes; family Monacanthidae; genus Nelusetta; species Nelusetta ayraudi. The sequence goes on along the minus strand of NW_027466124.1, from coordinate 1,151,617 downwards.
GCGCAAAGGCTCCTCCCAATTCCCGAGGGTGCTGAGGACGCTCAAAATGCGTACTCGGAAATACGCACTCGTTTTAGCCGATTCCAAGGATGCACCGCTACTGTCCTTCGCATGCTTGTGTATCCCATGATGCTTTGCGTGCTGCTTCAAAGCATCGTAGGATCCTGGGAAGTCAGCCGAAATTAGCGCCATCTACTGGCAAAGACACCACATATACATTTAAATATTGACGTTTCACGTAAAGTATCCAGTTTCTAACGTAGGATTTTACTTATTTGATCATCCAACGGCATCATTAGATGGCGAACCAATGGTTAGCTTGATGCTATAAAAACGTCTGCTTGGCCAGCCGGAGGGAACGGCGGTGACGAAACGAGGAAATACGCCGAAGGTCAGACCGTCCCCTGTGGTTACCGGGGAGGCGGGGCTTTGGGTTCGTCCTTCTGGGCCGGGTCCCCTTCAGACGGAGGACACTCGGTCTGAAGGGTGCAGAGCCTGAATTGAGACACAGCACAAGACTGCTTGGAAACACTTCCTGTTGGAGTCACGACGGAGCAGCCGGACCTCCAGCTGCTGTCCAAGGTTAAAGAATAAATTGATCCCACAGTAAAAAGGAGGTCCATAAATCAGAATTGAATCGTTTTTGTTTTTTTTCCTGACAAAACATTTACATCCAGCAACAGAACTTGAGTTTTTTTTATTTTATGTCTGTGTTTATTCACCTTGACTTGTATGACCACGACATAAAGAACAGTAGAGTTAAGAAGGAGCTTTTGTGAGTTTTGTCAGTGAGTTTCATTTTGCTGCTCTCCAATTTCCTTCACGCCTTTTATTTTTAGTTTTACTTTTATGTGAGTGCGAGACAAGAGCGGTCGGAAACTTTACAGCCTGCTGCTTGACAACCTGCTCAGATCGGCGTCGCTTTCGGGTGTCGGGTTGTATCACACGCACGCACACACACACACACACAGGCACACACACTTCACTCTCCGGCGAAGATCGACAGATTAAAGAGTCGCAGCGGCCGCCCTGATGCAGCCCTCCACTGGAGGGCGTAATAAAACACATGTTCTCTGCGTCTCATGGCTCCAGATTGGAACTAGTTTTTCCTTCTTCATGTCTTGTCGCCCCCTCGGGGGTTCCGAGTCTCGCTCGTCTTTCCGACTGCACGACTTGTTGCCAAACACTCGGAAACTCCCCCGAAAAACCTCCCGGCCCGCTTCTCCTTTTTCTCCTTGCCACAAAATGTGTCCCTGCAGGAGGAAGTAATTAGTCTGGGACACGCCGTGTATCCTGGAGTTGATCTTGATATCCCGCCGCCGTCCTAGTGCCACCCCAGACATTTTAATTGAGCCGGCCCGCACCGGCGACCGACAGCTAATGGTGTCACAACAGTGTAGCATCGCTACGAGATAAGGTTGCTAATTAACACTTCTCGCAAAAGAAACAAATGTAACATGTTGGGGTTTTTTTTGGTGTTGTTTTTTTTTTTTTGCAAAGTGAGTTGAGCTGAATATTTGGATGAAGTTCAGCCAGGCAGGGAAGAAAGATGGAGGAGGTGGCCCACGTTCGGAAGTCTGTTTCTTCACAATGCCGTCGTCTTCTGCTGTCTCTTGTGTTGAGGTCAATCAATCAATCAAGTCTGATTGATTAAAATCAGACATAATTTCCCCAACTGCGGCTGAACATTGGTCTCGCTCTCGTGTTTCACGGAGATGGCAGGCAAATATTTCCTGAATGTCCTTTCACTTTTTTTTCACGATTTTAGTATTTTTTTTTCCCCTCGTCGAGTAATCATTCAATCCAATCGAAGGCTCTGAGCTGGCTCCGCCCCTCTGATTGGTCAGTCGATCTCTCCGGCCTTTTCGAAGTTTTTCCACTTTCGCTCAGCAGATCGGCTGCCACGCTGCTGGTGTCTCCGCTCGGTGGCGGTTGCCTGTTTGGCCGCTTTTCGCGTGGGTGTTGGGAGAGCAGGCAGGTGCACGAAAGGAAAGAGGGAAGGACGAGGATAAGAGAGGAACAGCGAGGGTGAAAATGGAGAGTGGTGAAGGAGAGGAGGGGCAGTGCCAAAGGAGGAAGTGGGTGCGCGGAGGAGCGGCAGGAGGGAAGGGGGTCGAGGGGGAGGATGGAGGATGGAGGATGGAGACCAGCAGACACATCAGGTGCTGCTGAGAGGTGGAGGGACACATGTAACGTCTGAATTATGTAAAGTAGCTGCGTGGGAGAGAAGAGGTGTGTGTGTGTGTCTGTGTGCGCGGCCGCCTGTGTGGGAGGCAGGAAGAGGCAACGTGCAAAGTGACCTGCAGCAGCAGAGCAACACGTGGAAGCGTCCAGCGTTTCACCGAGTTTTCCACACAGCACCTTCAAAGCTTGCGGCCCTGGTCTCTGATTGGCCAGTGTGCAGGTATACATTGAACAGATGCACCAAGTCGAGGCCGAGCTGATTGATGAAGATGAAGATGAAGATGAAGATGTTAAGATCTGAATGGAACTGATGCTTTGGAAAATAGAGGCCATCTCAGAGGGCGGAGCCAACGCCTTGATGGGGGGGGGTGGCCACTACCGTGGGAGGGGTCCCTCTGTGACATCACAAACCCAGTAGAGTTAGCTCAGCAGCGGGGCAAAGGTTCCGCTTCTTCTCCTGTGGTAGGACAGAGACTCAGTGTCTCTAAACTCACGTGTGTCTTAACGGAGTGAAAACACTTCCTGTTTGTCTTTGCCAGACTCTCCACGTTAGTTTGAGTCCAGACTTATTGATTTGGCGACTGGCTGAGATTTTTTTTCCCATTTTTTTTTTTATGCATTCTGCCAGACTCGAGGACCTTTTGTGGCCCTTTTAAACACTTTGCCTGCAGCTGCACTCACACACACACACACACACACACACACACACACACACACACACACCTAACACTCTCCAGTGGTGGATGTAATTGGCCAGTAAGTAGACAAGGCCCGCCTCACCCGACTCGTCCCCTTCTAACTCCAACTCCGTCCCTCATCCATTCGTCTCTCTCTCTCTCTCTCACACACACACACACACACACACACACACACACACACACACTCACACTGACAGCACTTTCCTCCCCGGCCGGCCCGGCGGGCGTCGATAAGCTGCTCTGTTTGCTGGACGCCTGCTCCTCTCCGTCCCGACTGCTAACACCGGGCTCGTCTGGCGGCACTGACAGAAAATCCATGGCTGCGATGCGATAGTCTGGTGGCCACTTCATCAGCCTCCGCATCTGACACACACACACACACACACACACACACACACACACGCTGAACTTTAGCTGGTGTGTGTGTGTGTGTGTGTGTGGTGAATTTCTTTTTTTTTAATGTGTTGAATCGGCGCCACACTCACCTTTGACACCCCCCCCCTCCCCCCCATATCTCGCTGCTGTTTGGTCCTCTTGCCCTCCTTCATTCCACCAGCGCTGCCCCCTGCTGGCTGCGTCTGCCGCTTGAATTCTCCAATTCGTTGTTCTCACCTGTCCACCTCTCTCTCTCTCTCTCTCTCTCTCTCTCTCTCCCTCCCCCCCCCCCCCCCTTCCCCCTCCTCTGACCCCCGCCGACCCCTGTCCCTCTAGATCATCGGCCCCGGCGGAAGAGCATAGCCACCGGGAAGCAGCCCAGCATGGAGGTCCCGCCCACTGCCCCCCTTCAACCCTTCCGACAATCCGTGAGTAACCCCCCCTGTTCCCGGCCTCGCTCGCTGCCTCCGACCCTCTCGCTCTCCCTCCACCCCGCCCCCGGCCTCGGCCCGCCGCACACCTGTGGCCGCCGGGCCAGCGGCACCCCGCCTCACCCTTTCCCCCCCTCCCTGGCCCTGCCTCCCTCCTCCCCGCGGCGCCGGCAGCAGCAGCAGCAGCAGCAGCTCCGGGGGGCCAAGAAATGGGCCGGCACGCCGCCTCCTCTGCCCCGCTCGCTGCCCCTCTCCCCCACCCTCTCCTTCACCCTGCCCCACTCGCCCGCCGCCTCCTCCTCCTCCCCCCCCTTCTTGCACTGGGGCGGAGACTGGAGGGCTGCTGGTTCGAGTCCAGCGGCCGGAGGGACGCTAATTGCACCACTGCCCCCGTTTGAGGTATGTGACACACGGAGTGAATGGCTGCAGCACCCATGTTTGACTGTGCAGGCGCCGCAGGGCCGCCGGGGCGTCGCGCTCGCCCTCCGCTGCGTCCTCCTGCAACTTCTGCTTCTTTTCTGCACATTTTCCTCCCCCACCGCCTCCGCCCCACAGCTTCAGGCAGCCTCGGGTCCCTGCTGCTGGAAGCGCTGCATCAGACTCTGATGTGCTCCAGCGCCGGTGTCCGCTGCTGTAATACTATCATACGTATACGCAACTCTTACTGTTCATCAGGGTTGCGTAATTGTTGAGCTGCTCTGCTTTACTTTAAATTAAAACTTTGATTGTGCAAGAAAAGCAAAGAAAGAGCAGACTGCACAACAACGAGACCCAGCAAACCCACAAATTCAGTGGAGAGACAACGTTTAGTCGTCATTTTAAAAGAATTGATTCTCACCTGATTCAGAAAACACAAACCCAGGACGCCTGAAACTGTGGAACCGCGCAGCATGGTAAACAAGTGCTTAACTGGGATGTAAAGCAAACGCAGGTTGTTGTTTTTTTTGTGAAATGCGTTGAAATGTGTAAACAACTGTGCGCACCTTCTTTCATGTCGACAAAAGAGGTCAGGTGCTGTGACTCCTGGGATCCACCGTCTTGTATTTTTCCTTTTCTTTTCTTTCTTTCATTTTTAAAAGCAGAGACGAGCTGAGCAGCCGGCAGCCGCACGTGCCGACCGCCGACGGAAATAATAAGTTTGTTGTTTTTACGTGCGACAAGAGAAAAACTCAATCACAAGGTTTCAAACGGCACATAAAAGGGCTTTGAGCAGCGACCGCCGTCTTATTAAGTTCTGCGGTCCGACGCTTCACGCTGCACGTCCACAAATTTCTCTCATTTCTCCCGATGTTTGCCCAGCGTCAGTGGCGCGGCTGGAAATAGCACTGTTTGTTTTTCTCCTCAGTGTTTTTTCTCCTGCGTTCACTGTTGGAACACAAGACAAAGAAAAAAAAAAAACAAGAAACTCTCAAAAACTCCAGAAATGACCGAATGTCCAGGTTCTGTCTTCAGCCACGGGATGAGTGAACACCAACGGCTTCACATTCAACGTACTGAAGTCGACGTAGACTCTCACTTCTGTATTTTTTTAAGTACCTCTTCTTCTTCTTCTTCTTCTTCTTCTTCTTCTTCTTCTTCTTCTTCTTTTGCGGCATTTTAAATTGCAAACTGACAAGAACCATGTTAGCTAACGCCTGATCAAAATGTGCCACCCGAGCTGTGAGCATGTTTGCTAGCTGGTTTACGGCGACGTTAGCTCGTACGCTAACGCCCGTATGCTACTTCACAGTCGTTAAAAAAAAACAAAAAAAACTTGAATTGTGGTGGCAGCCGCAAACAAACGACAGGTTAAAAGAAAAATGAGAAGGCTAAAAATGCACCTAGCGTTCCGGAATGTAAAAGTGAGTCAATACACTTAGAACTTACAGAATGTTGCTGATCCACGTTTATCAACAGTATGAAGTATTTGGTTTTGCTCTCATTACGATGTATCCTATGCAATATTTTATTGGTGGATTTTGATTCAGTGTTGAGTCTTTGGTTTGTACTCTAAAATCCACAAAGCTCAGCCGCACCTTAATAATTGGTGTGTTTCGTGAGCACAGGCGAAGCCAGTTGAGTGAAACTTTGATGAGTGTTAATTTTCCCTCTGCTTGCGGAGCCGCCGTCAGCTCAAAGCTGCGCTAGGGACTCGCAGAGCCACTCTCCTCTCCTCTCATTATTTCACCCGGTCAGGAAACACATCTATCCTGCCGCTCGGCTGTCAACAAGGTTAAAACCTAATTCCGCCGCTCTTCACTGGGCCTCGTCCCGCCTCCCTGCTGCTGCTGCCGGCAGGTGGGGGAGACGACATGAGGTCGCTGTTTACGCCTCAAACTTTTCAGTCGTTCAACCTTTTGTCGCCCCGTCCTGCAGCACAAGATTCTCTCTGAATCTGTGATTCCCCCCCCGGCTCTCACAGCCCCTCCCCATGCAAACCACTGTGGAAAGCATCTTGACCTGAAGGACGTTTGGCCCAATGGCTATCAAAGACACCCAACACAACGCAAACGGAAACGTTCAGAGCGTTCAGCAGATGTTCCCTTTAAAGCGGAACCAATGAGGTCGTCTTTCTCTTCATCAGTCGTCCTCCGAGCGACAAGCCGCTAATTTTAGCCAAAAGTCTGCAGTCTGGTGTGGCCTGTGGCTTCACTTGCTCTCTGAAGCTTTTAAAGCTTTCAGACGCCGCCTCTCCCCAGGCTGTGTGCCTGTGTGTGCCTGTGTGTGCCTGTGTGTGTCTGTGTGTGTTGAACACACACACACGCACACTGTCAGAGCGCAGGTGTGAGGATGGAATCCAGACTCTGCACTCATCATTGCTGCAAAACAAAATGTATGATGCACTCTTAAGTGTTCACGGCCCCAGAATGCACTGCTGTTCAGCTGGCTTAGCCCTCTGTTTGCAGCCCCCTGCTAAAACTGATGTTTTGTCAGGCTTTCCATAAGTTTCCAGAGGGCGGGAGGGGAAGGGTTGGATGAGGTGGCCTCAGTGGGCGGAGCCAACACCTGACTGACGGTGTGGCTACTAACCTGGCAGAGATGGCTGTGCCCTTTGTGACATCACGGCGGGACGGTGTCCAGGACTGTGGCTCTAGGCACGCAATTTCTGAGAAGTGGAGTAAAAGATCATAGAAAACATTGCTAACGTGAAATTTGCACCAGTTTCAAAAGTTCCCATCATGCACCAGCAGTGAGGGCTGTCGACTGCTGAGTGTAAAACTCGATTACTTTGAGTCAATTGCCAGAAAAAAAAAAAGACAAAAGACTTTGTTTAAAAAAAACAACCCAAAATTCAAGACACCGACGGCATCGATTTGAATTTAGATTTTTCACTTTCCCCCTCTCTGCTCTGTTCCAAAAAAAAGAGTTTGAGTGGCAAACCAAATCAGATTTAGTCACACAGGCTATTAGCTGGGTGGCGGCAGATGGGGCCCAGTCTTTAGTCACATCTCCGAGACGAGACATCTGACTCCCGCCAGATGACAGTGTGACAGCGCCACCCCCCCACCCCCCCCACCGCATCCCCCTCTCTCTACTGTGACATAGCAATAAAATATACGTGGATGCGGTCGAACCCTAAAGGAGGGGCCGTGGTACAGCAGGCAGGTGAACGAAAGGGTCACGCGTCACTATTGCAAATAAAATATTCACATTTTCATTTATTTTTTTTTTTCTTTACCAATGCGATCGAGTAGCCGGGTCAATATTCAACTCCTGGTGCGAAGCACGTTGGAGCGCTAAGCCGTGAAGCAGATTGGGAGCAGACTCAGGTGACCTGCGAGCCGCCAGGAGTAATATTAGCTTGGGTCCCAAATCAGCCGTCGTTAGCGTGCAGGAGCCGCGCGGGACTGGATTCCAGAATGAAGCAAAGACAGATAAAGGTCAGCAAGGAACAGAATGATGAGAGAGATAACAGTGAAAGCGCTCCTGCCTTCCGAGTGTTGCACCAGCACACGCACGGCGTCTCCAGCTGCTGGAGTGGAGGCTGTTGCTCCACCTTTTATATTGAATGCAGGAGGAAGTGTGCGCCTCTTAAAAACAATGTTCAAAAAAAAGTTTGTCAAAATTTGCGCTCCCTCTTTTCCGGCGGTAGGTGCATATTTTGAGTTTTTAACTCTCTGTCTCTCACGGTGCTGTGCAGAATTGACTTAAGTCGCCGATTAAGTGGTTGTTTGCTAATTTTTGACGAAATTATTTAGCTTTGTTTAGGTGCCACCATCTTTAAAAATGAAAGATTTCACAAAGACGCTGAGCTGCAGCATGGCAGCGTTTATTTAAAGGATGATTCTGTTGTTTTTTTTTGTTTTGTGTTTTCTAATTTATTGTGTCTGGAGTGAGCTTGTTTGGAGGCGCAGACAGGATTAAAGCTGAGCAGTGTCAAACAGATGCAAGCTATTTCTGATCGTGAAATATAAAAACAAATCGTACAAAACCCCAAACAAACTGAGCGACTGAGGCCGCGTGAGTCCAGCAGCTGTTTTTATGCTGCATGATGTTTTTGTTTTTTTTCTGTTAAAAGGTTGACTTTGAATTGACTGACGGTAAAACAGAATGGACATATTCTAAATATAATGTGAAAACTCTCATCGCCTCAGTTTGGTTCTTCTGTGCAACTGCTGTGTTTGGGCGGCAAAAGAAATGACCCATCGTTCCTCACAAGGCATGAAACCTACCGGCTGAGCAGCTTTTTCCTAACTGGTGCCCAACCCCCTGTGAAATTGCTAATTAGGAACTTTGTTGAAACACAAACTGGGTTGTGTGAGTCAAATGTGTAGAGAAAGCAGAAATAATCCATGTTCCCTCTGTAACCTTCTTCTCACCAGGTTGTATTTGGACTGTTTTGCAACATTTTATTTTGGTACCTAAACTCCAGGCTTTATTTGATGTGGCTCATTTTTAGTGATGTATTTGTTGATGCAAGAAAAAAAACCCACTGCACTCATCAAAATTTAATTTCAGTTTCCTCATCAATCTGCAGAGTGCACGTCACGGTAGAGTTACCAACGTCGGCGTTGATTTGATTCACAAACAAACAGTCGCGGGGAAAAACAGTGATAATATTTCTCTGGGTTGTGAGTTTAAAGGAGATTTTTTTTTTATTCATTCATTTATTTATTTATTTTTAACCGGCTAAGCTGCTGGACGACTCTGACTGTGTGGCTCACCACTGCCCACCGCTGGATCTGTATCTACACTGCAGCTCTAAACACTTGTTCTTCCTCCTCATCTTCCTCTTCCTCCTCCTCCTCATCGTTCCTTCCCCTCCTCCCGCCCTCCTTCAGAGCTTCCTCAGTAGAAGGTTGAAGGGCTCCATCAAGCGGGCCAAGAGTCAGCCCAAACTGGACCGAACCAGCAGTTTCCGTCACATGATCCTGCCCCGCTTCCGCAGTGCCGACCAGGACAGGTCAGTGACTTGTCCACTCCTCCTCTTCCTCCTCTTCCCCCTCCGCTGTCTGTTGGAATACCATGAGGAGCTCGCTGACTCCTCCCACCCCCTCCCACATGGCGGCTGCAGAGAGCAGAATGAGTCGGTGGGAGATTGGTTTTAATGGCAGCGTCTCTCTGTGGCGCGTGCGCGCTTCGCTGGCGACCTCCCGGAGGCGTGTGGATGATTATTATTTTATTTATTGTTTTTATTGGAGGAAATATCTTCGGTCTGTGCTCAGTGCTTTTCATAACAGGGAGGGCAAGACACCTAGTGGTGGTGTAGTGCGTGCGTGCGTGTGAGACTACGGGTCTATGGGAGCATATTTGGTACTTCCAGAAAAGCTGTCTTTTCATATTTTGCCCACTTGTTCACTGCTGTTTTTCCATGTGTGGTTCTGGAAATGTTGCAGTATTATTAGCGCTGATTTTCAGCATTAACTCTCACAGATCCACGCAGACAGGAGCCCAGAGACAGCGTTTGTTTAAGACGAGGCTGAACTTGGAATGTGATTGGATGAACCTTCTGTCTGTCACATTCAGCACGGTTGATTTCTGTTGGTGCACGTTGTCACTGACGACAAAAAGAACAAATGGAAACACTGCTGTCTGCTGGAGGTCGGCTGGATGGACGAGCATGCACATCTTGGAATAGACAAACGTGTTTCAAACGGAGCGTCCTAAAGGTGAAGTTTCATTACCTTCGCCTCCGTCTCACTGGTTTCTTCTAAACTCTTGGCAAAGATAAATCCACACCTCCAGATGTGAACAAGGTCGTCAGGATCATCTAAACACAGTGCAAAAGTGCAGGAGAGCGTGCAGGGAGAGGGGGGAAAACAATTTTTGGAGCCAGGTGTCCCGTCGGGGTGAAGTTTTTTTTTTTTTTTTTTTTTCGTCCGCATGATTTATTCATTTGGAAAGACTGCGGCTGTTTGCTATCTCCAGCTGGTCGCAGGAGTCAGAAGCCTTGTGAAGTCAAGGTTGCGTCGGCCGCTCCGGGTTTGAGCCAGCGATGGTTTGCTGTCGGGGAACATCTGCAGCTCCTCTGAATTCACCCGCAGAGAGTTGCAGTGGGGAGAAGGATCAACTGAGGGGGGGGGGGGGGACGACTGGGGGCGACTCTGAGGGCTGCTCAACTTCCAGCGTTCTCCTCTCAAAGTTATCATAAGAATAAGAATAAGAATGCCTTTATTTATCCTACACAGGGGAAATGCGTTTGCTAATTGGTTAAAATGGGTTAAAGCGGCGTATACAGCATATACATATATGCAAAGGGGAAAATGTAAGAGTGCAAGGAGTGAATTAAAAGAAATAAAGAAATAAAATGTATGTACAAATGATTGCACCTGTGATTGTTGTGGTTGAGGTGGTGAGAGAGAGTCTCTGACAGAGATGCTCTCATCACCTGTAGAACCTCCCAACCTCATGACAGTCATCACAGAAATGCATGTAGACTTCAGACTATTTCTCAGTCAGGATTGAGAAACTGGACAATTTATTTTATTCAATTTTCCAACGCAGAAAGAAACATCCAGCGAGATTGTCATTAGTCAGTTGTTGTTATTAGTTGTCGTTAGTTATGTTATTGTCAGTTGTTATTAATTGAGGTATTTTAAACAAAACAGATTGAACCAACTTTGTTTTCACTGAGTTTTTTATTTGGTATTTTTCTTCTCCATTAATCTCTCATCTGGGAGTGTAAACAAAAAAAAAAGACACGTCCAATTCGAACTGCTGCCTGCCTGCCTGCCTGCCTGCCTGCCTGCGGTCGCCTTGATTGGCTTTGATTAACAATAATGCAAATTAAAGACGTTGGAAATGAATTTTCGAAAGACGAAAACAATGCGTCTGACCTTTACGCTTAATGAAACGTCTGCAGGCTGCCACCGACTTCAGTGTGTGCGTGCGTGCGTGCGTGCGTGCGTGCGTGCGTGCGTGCGTGCGTGCGTGCGTGCGTGTGCATGCGCACATGTGTCGACAAATCATTCCAGCTCTGCTTGTATTGTTGATGACTTCAGTAACGAGGTGTCATAATGCTGGAAAGGTTTCTGTTACTTGAGTGTGTGTGTGTGTGTGTGTGTGTGTGTGTGTGTGTGTGTGTGTGTGTGTGTGTCACTCCTCTCTCTCCTCTCTGATCCTCTCTCTCTCTCCCTCTCTCTCTCTCTCTCTCTCTCTCTCTCTCTCCTCCTCACTGGGCGATCAGCTGTTTGCATAATCAGCTGACTTCCTCTACTGAGGTTTGGAGGCCTCTGCCCCGCCTCCCAGCCCTCACCCCTCTTCCCCCCTGACCCCCCTCGCCCTCCCCTCATTCTGACTCAGTCCCCTGGCTCTATTTTTATCCCCTCCCCACCACCAACCCCCCACTTTCTCCTCTTTGTCTCTCCCTCCCTCTCTCCCTCTCTTTCTCTCTCTCTCTCCCTCCCTCCCTCTCTCTCCCTCCCTCTCTCTCTCTCTCTCTCTCTCCCTCCCTCCCTCCCTCTCTCTCTCTCTCTCTCTCTCTCTCCCTCCCTCTCTCTCTCTCTCTCTCTCTCTCTCTCTCTCTCCCTCCCTCCCTCCCTCTCTCTCTCTCTCTCTCTCTCTCTCTCTCTCTCTCCCTCTCTCTCTCTCTCTCTCTCTCTCTCTCTCTCTCTCCCGCTGCCAACCCACGGTCCCCTGTGCGTAATCAGCAGCTCGGCTGACGAGTGTCATGTTTGAGGTTGAAGGTTTTGGAGACTCGGAGGATGTGAAGAGTCTTCTTCCACCTTTTTCTTTTTCTTCCTCTGCTCGTCGTCCGTCGCTCGGCGCCTCGATCGGCCGCAGCTGATGGTCCTCGCTCACCGCCGCCTCACCTCGCCGCCGCTGTACGTCCGTCCGTCTTGGGTCGCCTGATGCTGCTGAGCCGCTCACTGTGTTTAACGTGCGTGTTTGTGTGTGTGTGTGTCAGCTCAAGTGTTGAGGTCTTTTCTGTGGGTGCGTCAGTTGTCTTTGGTGCTGCTGGATCGATGGATTTGTTGTTTTGAAAGTCCTGGATGTGTTGTGTTTGGCTTCGGCGTCGCTTCGGGTTGAAAGTGTTGAAAAGCTTCTCCGCCGTGTCAAACTGAGAATTTGGCGGCGCGGACAACCGCTCCCTCCTGAGTGAGTCTGTGACCAACCTAAAAAAATTCTAAATCAGTTTGATTATTTACAAAGTGCATGTTATTGTTATCATCATTGTTTAGTTGGTCGCACAATGACATCGTAAGACAAACGCAAAAAAAAAAAACAACATAAAATGAATAACAGTAAGGACTAAATCTTTAAATTGCTATCAGAAAAATTCTGTTTAATTTAAACTAATTGAAAAAAAAAAGCTGCTATTTAATAATACTTTTAAGTTGTCTCTTGAGACTAAATTAAAGCAAAATAAATTGTCTCAAAAGAAAGAATTACACTTTACATGTATTATTGTTGACCCTACTGCGTATAAATCACAGTGCTCTCTTTTCGCTGACAGTTATTACTATGGCGGCAGATTTTCTTCCCCGCTGAAGCCCCCCTGACCCCCTCCCCCCCCACCCCCACCTGCCCTCTCTGACCACAGCTGTGTCCCTCCCCACTTCCCCAGGACCCGTTTGATGCAGAGCTTCAAAGAGTCCCACTCCCATGAGTCCTTATTGTCCCCCAGCAGCGCCGCAGAGGCGCTGGACCTCACCCTGGACGAGGACGCCATCATCAAGCCCGTCCACTCCAGCATCCTGGGCCAGGAGTACTGCTTCGAGGTGAGTCGGCGGCAGCCAAATCATGCGGCACACGTGTGCAAGCTGTTTCATCGACTCTGGCAGCTCCCGTCACTTTTCTCCATTAGCGGAGAGCGAAGCCAAAGATGAGTGTGAATGCAAGACAAAAATGTTTTTTTTTTGTTTGTTTGTTTGTTTTTTTCTTGGCGCCTCAGTCTCCATAGTGACTAAATGGCTGTGGCTGATGAATTTACCATTGGCTATATAACCTCAGGTGACTACTGCATCGGGAACCAAGTGCTTTGCGTGTCGCTCAGCTGCAGAGAGAGACAAATGGATCGAGAACCTGCAGAGAGCTGTCAAGCCCAACAAGGTGAGGGGAGAGAAAGGGATGCGGTAGAGGAAGATGATGGCTGGGGGAAAAAAAGAAAGAAAAAAAAGCAGGAGGAGGATCCCCTCTGTCTGTGTGTCTCTCTCTCTCCTCCCCGTCTCCTGTTGTTGTTGTTGTTGTTGTCGTTGTCGTTGTTATTGTGGTTGTTGTTGTTGTGTGTTCTCCAGTCGGAGCACACCGCTTCATGTTGTCTGTGTGGACCCCATCCTGTGTATGTGTGTGTGTGTGTGTGTATGTGTGTGTGTGTCAACGCTTCACTGTACAAACATTGAAACCATGTGTGGCAGCGGCCAAAAAAACCAAAAAAACAAGAGTTTTCAAAAATACTCAACCTAGTTTGGGTTTCTTTTGTACAGTTCCACCCCTGCTGCTTTACGGAAATATAATCTTTCTACATCAGATAATAGGTCAAACTTTAAAGTCCTAGTGTGTGAGATTTAGTGCCATCTAATGGTCAGAAATGGAATTGCAACAATGTATTTCTAGTGTTTTCATGAATTGATATGGACTTAAAACAGCCTTAATGCAACTCAGAACATTTCCCACCTATGAATCCTTGTGAAAAGCTTCACACTGGGCCTTCACAGCCAGACTTGGTCACTTCAGGGGAATTTGTGATGCTGCAGTTGGGAAAACTTTTCACGTCTGCTTGATCCGAACGTCTTCTCCAGAATTGTCCGCAGGTCCCTTCATCTCGTCCTGTTCGCGGTATAGTGTTGAGTTCCAGAAACTCAGAATTGACTTTATAGAACATGATTTGCTTCTCCTGAAAAAAGAAGCCAATGAATCATGTGCGCCACTAAAACCTATTTAGAGTTCAACCACTGGTAGGCGGAGCTTCCTCTGGCTGTAAACCTGCACAACATGATCTGAACAATTATCAACAAACTTAATTAACAGCTGCACAATGCGGAAGACAAAGTGATTCGTCGCAGCGCTGCAGACTTATATTTTGACACGTCAGCACTCCCAACGCCTTCCACCGGCGTCGCTTTGACAACTTAATCGGAATGAATTTAAAGCGTTGAAAGCTGAGAGTTTGGCCCATTCGGAGGTGAAAACGCCTTTAATTCCGCCGGGTCTCGTCTCAACGTTGTGCCATCGACCGCAGCCGCTCGTGACTCACCGGCGCAACAAGCTCATTAGCTGCTAAATTGCTCGGCCGGCCTGCCACGGAGCCCTCTAAACAACACACAGCAGCGTCCCGGAGGAGCAGCGAGCCGTGATGGATACGAGTCCATAAATACTCCAGCAAGAGGCCCAATTGTGTCCGCGTCCGACGCCGGAGCCTGATTAATTAGCGCGGAAGGGAGCTTCTTCTCCTCCTCCTCGGCCATGCGCTGGTGTCACATGGCGCCGTATCCCTGCCGTCTCTCTCCGGCAGCTTCAGGGCACCGCTGCCATTGTGTTTCCTCTCTTGCAGCTCGGAAAACCACCAATCTCAGCCCTTGATGTCAGCTCCCGGGAAAACTAATATTTCTGTTGGGTTTTTTTTTTGTTTTTTGTTATAAAATTGGGCTCATTACTCACCTCCCGTGCTGAAAGAAGTGTTGTGTTGTGATATTCGGCCTTGACGGTCTGTGAGGGATGAAGTCGGATGAGCCGTCAGCCGTGCTGAACGCCTGCTTCCAGATGCTCCGACTGTGGGGAGGCTGGCGGCTGAGTCATGGAGCTCCAAGGACTCCACACGGGGGGGCTCTTAATGAAAAAAAAAGAAAAAAAGCCATCCTCCCTCCTGCCCTCCAGCAACATGCTGATCAGACCAGATGCATCGACTGCAGAGAAGAGGAAACCCCCCCCCTCCTCACTGCGTCTCACACACACTGTGGAGACCTTTGAAGCCCGGCGGCACACCAAGAGCTCTTTAAAATCCAAGCCAGTGCAGGAGACGTGACGCATGATGGCAAATCATGACTTGTTTTGTTCCCAGCCTGGCTGCAGCAGCCGTTCACGCCAACATTTCCACCAGCAACCCGAGTCTTGACTCTCGAAACTCTTAAAAGTGCATAGTCTCACTTGTCCTCTCGCCCCCTGATTGGCTGTCGCTCTGTCTTATCTTTTTTTCCCTGATTAAAGGAGCTACAGTGTATACAGTGATGGGCAAGCTGCTTGGAAAATCTCATGGACAGTAACGTGTAGCGTCGTCGCTGCGTCACTACTGGACTCCAAAAGTAGCTGCGCTACAGAAAAAAGCTATTTGGTTCAAATGGAGCGCCGCTACCATGACGCTAATGAAAAACACTAGTAGTGTCGTTATTTGAAGCGCGCTACTGCCCATCACTGACTACAGTATATGCAAAATCCAAGCACGGCTAAGATGCCACCTGTACGCCGAGACAAACGGGTGCAGAAGCTGCGCTTTCTCTTCGGCCCATGCTTGCCCCTTGAGCTCCGCCCTCTCTACCTGCGCGTCCTCACACGTTGTAACAGGACCAGCAGTGTTTTGCTGACAATTTTTTGTTTTGTTTTTTTCGTCTGCAATTTTGTTTCCAGCATGGTGTGTCCACCTGTCACTATTAGCGCTATGCTAATAGGAGTGGGAGGGTGGCCGGCGGGGTGAGGATGGAGGGGGGTGGCAGAGAGTCAAAGAGGCTCTACGTTCACCACTAAACGAGATAAATGCCTGCAACAAGAGGCTCTCAGGCCACTTCCTACCAGTTCTGCAGGTAACAACGTTTTGTTGTCCTGAAGGTTGGTGAGGCTGGCGAAGTGTGTAGCTCCTTTTTAATATTTCCACTTCCAATTCAGTGCAGCTGATCATGATCAGAGTGGGAGTGTGAAATCACTCCTAACTCACCCCTCCCCACAGGAAGATCTGGCGGCGGCGTCATCCTCAGAACCACCAGATAATCTGGACTTTTTTTTTTTTCTTGAAGGAGGAATCCTGCTGGGAGCCCAGCTGCCTGGTAGAACTGATCACTGGATTGTTGATAGTTTCTGTTGGCCACCGTCTCCAGGCTGCGACACACTGGGACGATGCAATGCGACAGCAGGACGGAGAAACGGGAGCCCGAGCGAGCAAACTGGGCGACCAGCTGCCCGACACTCTGGAACTCAGAGGGTTCAAATCGTTAATTCTGCCTCGCATTTGGCTCGGATTATCAAAGGACATGCAAATGGGGAACGTGAGGCCATCCAGCCGTCTAAAGGAGGCCTTTAATTGTCTGCTGCTAACGGTCGGGGGTGTGGGGGGGTTACAACAACAGCAACGATGGTATTTGGAGGCTGATTGAAATGGCCCCTCCCCTTCCTGTTTGCTGAAATGTCATTCTGCAATCAGCGGAGCGTCGGGGAGAGGAGGGAGGCGGGAGGGAGTGAGGGAGTGAAGGAGGGAGGAGGGGTCAAATATGGCTTAGCTACAGTTGCACATCCGTTTTGTCATGATCACTTTTTTTCCCTGTTGTGTCGCTTTCTGTGTCTGTCCCCATACTTTCTACTTCATCCTTGCCTTCAGTCTTCCTTCACCACTATGTCGTCCTTCTGTCTGTCTCGTTACCGCCGTCCATAGTCCAGATTCAATTCATGGAGCGTGGTTTTTTGTTTGCACATGGACTGTAGGAGAGAAAAAAAATTAAATCCAGCCTTTTATTTTGAAATCATCGTAATGGTTAATTGTGTTTTGTTTTGTTTTTTGCCAAATTGTATCATAGAACCAGATTTCAAAAAGCCAAATATCAAAACTTAGCAGCTGTAAATTCAAGAATCATATTTTTTTCAATGCTGATCCTCTGGATTTCAACCATGTGACCCAATGCACTTTGGTCTTAAACAATAAAAAAAAATAAAAAAAAATCAAATAACCGGAAGTAAGTTCACTAGAGTACCTGCTTACATTCAGTAAGATAACCTTTATAGAAGTTTTCTGAAATATGAAGTCTTTCTATCCTGTGCATCCCCTCGTTCCTCGAGACACGTCAGCGTCCTGCAGGCCGCCCTGCTGTCCCAGCAGCTTCACCCATGCACGTCTTCCTGTATCCACATCTCCCCTGCTTGTCTTTCCAACTCACGCACCTCTACGTGATTGCACCTGATGCTTGGACCGAACCCGTCTTGCGTGCAGGACAACAGCCGGAGGGTGGACAACGTGCTGAAGCTGTGGATCATCGAGGCCCGCGAGCTCCCGGCCAAGAAGCGCTACTATTGCGAGCTGTGCCTGGACGACATGCTGTACGCGCGCACCACCAGCAAGCCGCGCACCGACACCGTCTTCTGGGGCGAGCACTTCGAGTTCAACAACCTGCCCGCCGTCCGCAACCTCCGCCTTCACCTATACAAGGAGACGGACAAGAAGAGACGCAAGGTAACGGGAGGCTTTAAGTTGCCAAGAAGAAAAAGTTTGTAGGTGCTGAAACTAAAGCCAGACGCACTTTCAAGGGGTGTTACTTTTGTTTACATTCACACTGCCAGGAGGGATGTTGGAGGGTGGAAAAGGTCAGACACCGTGCAGGGCTGGCAGGTAAAAATAGCTCTTGCTTGTAAAAGATGCACCTGCAGTGGGTTATCACCTGAATCCATACATTTAAACTACACGCGGTACGGAGTATTTAGAGTAGAAACCCTTTTATTTTTTTTCTCATTGGTCTGAAGTGAACAAACTGCTTAAGAATCCAGCAGCTAAGGTCCTTAAGAAAATATTTGTATCAGGAGTTGCACAGGGCTGAGGGAGACGTCGCCCCGGAAGCAACGTATCTGCTGTGTTGTCAATTGTTCACCAATAATGAAACATATTGGAGGGAAATGTGTACCGGAGGCGGCACAGCCATCCCTCTGCTGGAACGGTCCCACGTGAACTTTGATCTAATTTACTTCAGTGTCAGAACGAATGTGGAAAAAAGGAAAAGACACTTCAGTCGCTAAATGAAAAGAAACTCCATGAAGAGTAGAGAGGAGGCTCCGGAACTTTCTGTGGAGACAGTCATGTGACATTAAACTTCAACGGTCTGACGTGGCCTATATGTATTTTTAATAACCCAGTCTCCACAGGAGCTGCCTGATGATTAACCCACCCAACCCCTCTCCCTGCCCCCTTCAACCAAAAAATCTCGAGATCTCCAGAAAACTAGATATTTATCCCTCTGTTTACGGCCTCTGTTAACAATGAAGAAGAGAGCAAAAGACAATACCTGGCTGAGGGTGTGGCCACTCCCCTGGGAGAGGTACCAGTGCCCTTTGCGACATCACACAGGGCTGATTTCATGATTTCATTTCCATCTCACATCTCCTGCTCCTCCCTGAGGCGGTGGTGGTGTTGTATTGCCTGGTGGCACGAGGGACAAGTGACTTCCTCAGCCTCTCAGTGGTGCATCTCAGTGAGAGAAGCCGAGAGACGAGACCGAGTTTGGGGGGAGAGGGGTTCCCATTGGACAGGATTGCCCTGATCTTAGAGAGTGCCCTCTGCTCGAATCACCTCCTCCACAGAGTCCAGACCCAGTCCAACAACGGAGCCCGCCTTCCTTATGAGCCGCCCCAAGCTCAGAATGTCCCTTTTCCTGGCACTGCCCCCCCCACAGCACACAATTGCATAAAAACCGTGGAAGCGTTTTCCCTCCCCATAAGGATTTTATTCCACTTTGGTAAAATGCATGCCAGGTGTGAGGCACAACGCTTGCATTGTCATTCAGCGGCTGCATGATTAAAAAGGAAAAACACTAGCAGCAAAATATCCCCTCTGTGTCCTCGTGCTGTGCTGCTGCAAGAAGAACACTAGAGTGCCTCCGCTGGAGGGTCGTGAGTGCAGCTCGGGAAGAGAGGCCAGAAATATTCATAATTAATGAAATAATCAGTGATTCGCCGCCGTGGATCATCAGCCAACCTCAGCCAACCAACATTGCAGGCCGTTTGTGCGTCTTTGGCCCCTTTTGTGGCTCCGAGCGAGAGAGTGAATCCATCAAGCAAACGAATGGAAAGTGAGAGAGAGAGAAAATTGTTCGCTCGGCTTTAGAGGCAGCGCAGCCTCTTTAATAAAATATGTGATTTCTGCCTTCGAGCAGCTTTTCAAAAGATGTTTAATATCGATGCCGACTATTTCGCCCTCCAGGAGAAGAGCACGTACCTGGGCCTGGTCAGCATCCCCATCTCCAGCATCACCGGCCGGCAGTTTGTGGAGCAGTGGTACCCGGTCATCCAGCCCAGCGTGCTCACCAAGGGCGCCGGCGTGGGCGGCGGCAAGATCATCAACGCATCGCTTCGCCTCAAATCCCGCTTCCAGACCATGAACATCCTGCCCATAGAGCTGTACAAGGAGTTCGCTGAGTACGTCACCAACAACTACCGCACCATGTGCGCCGTGCTGGAGCCCGTGCTGAGCGTCAAGAGCAAAGAGGAGGTGGCGTGCGCGCTGGTGCACATACTGCAGAGCACGGGGAAGGCCAAGGTGGGCACCAGCACCCGAGGCAGGAGGAGAACTTGTGTCTGTTCTTTTGGTCATGTGATTAGTTGATGATTGGCCCTCCTCCTCCTTTTGCAGGACTTCCTGTCGGACATGGCGATGTGCGAGGTAGACAGATTCATCGACCGAGAACACCTTATCTTCAGAGAGAACACTCTGGCCACCAAAGCCATAGAAGAGTACCTCAAACTGATCGGACACAAGTACCTCAAGGATGCGATCGGTAAGTCAAATCCAGTCTTTGCACATGCTTCGATTTGTACTAAATTTTGCATGCCGGTCAGAACTGCCGAAAAATGAAATCTATTAACAGACCGTACATATCTGCTCAATAGTACCATAGCACATAGATTGAAAAAAAAAAAAAAAAAAAAAAAACACTAAAATCACCATAGCGCCCTCTAGGAAGGAAGTCGAGACATGGGACAAAGACCCACACGTTCGTTCAATCAAAACCTAATTTTCACTTTTCGCCTGACAAACCGGAAGTGAGCTATTTTCACTTGTTTGAAAAAATCTCAACGCACAAGGCTCTGAAACCATAAGTGCTGACAAGAGACACAGACACAAGACGCAAGATACACAAGTGACACAGACTGGTGAAACTTTTGAGATCCCAACCGTTTGTATATTACTGCCCTTGAAAGTCAAGGTCTCCTTCAAGGTCACTCCAATATGCAGCTTTGCACCCCAGCTGCTGGCTGTAGACAGAGGGCTAACTCTGTTTTCTGGTGTTTTGAGGGAGGACTAATCGTGCGCCCAATCACGGCAACTTATTTTGTCTGCAATAAAACATAATTGATTTGAAAATGTGATGAAAATTCGACCTTTCCACCTCTTCACAGCTGCGTGTTACTTCCCAGTTCTGTTGATTTGGCTGGTAATGAAAGAATCCTGCCGTTTTGTTTGTGACGCCTTCTTCTTCTGCAAAATGTCACTCGCAGGGGAGTTCATCAGGGCCCTGTATGAGTCAGAGGAGAACTGCGAAGTGGACCCCATGAGAATACCCCCCTCCGTGCTCCCGGACCACCAAGCCAATCTCCGAATGTGCTGCGAACTGGCGCTCTGCAAGATCGTTAACTCCCATTGGTGAGTCGCTCAGCAGCCGGCGGCATTTTTTTGTTTGCGAGCTCGCCGTGGAGATGTCAGCTGACCCCCCCTCGCACGCCCCCCTCCTCTCCGCAGCGTTTTCCCCCGAGAGCTGAAGGAAGTGTTTGCCTCCTGGAGGGTGCGCTGCGCCGAGCGGGGCCGCGAGGACATCGCCGACCGCCTCATCAGCGGCTCCCTCTTCCTGCGCTTCCTGTGTCCCGCCATCATGTCGCCGTCGCTCTTCAACCTCACCCAGGAGTATCCCGACGAGCAGACGTCGCGCACGCTCACCCTCATCGCCAAAGTGGTGCAGACCCTGTCAAACTTCTCCAAGTCAGTTGCATTTCAATGCTGGGCGTTGGGGGTGCAAATTTTATATATTTTTTTTTCGATATAAAATTGTTAAATTTGTCTGCACGTGCAGGTTTGGCAATAAAGAGGAGTACATGTGCTTCATGAATGAGTTCCTGGAGATGGAGTGGGCCTCCATGCAGCAGTTCCTGTACGAGATCTCCAACCTGGACAGCGTCAGCAGCGCCGGTGGTTTTGAGGGCTACATCGACCTCGGCAGGGAGCTGTCCATACTGCACAGTCTGCTGTGGGAGGTCATGAATCAGCTCAGCAAGGTGAAGCAGAGAACAGAGAAGTTAAGACAACTGCTGTGAAAATACTGTCACCTGCTTGTGGTATAAATGACTCTGGGCAAATCTTTTGTTTAACTAGGCTAGTGTGTTGTATGTGACTTTCAAGTAATAATTGGCTCTATTAATACATTTCTAATTTCTGGTATTTTATGATATTTCTTGTCATTACATACAGGTCCAAAAAAATAATGTATAGAAATAAAACGTTGTACGGGACAGATTTACTCGATGCTAATGATAATATAGTCCTGCGAGCTGGTGCTACAAAAAGTGCTACAGATAAAAAACACGAAGACGAAAAACAGTGTAAATCAACACAATTAAAACTTGATTGTCACTCAGAGACAGAGAAGCAGTAAACTCTGCTGTATTGACAAAATATAAAAAAAGAAAAAAAATATTAAAAATACTAGTATATAAAAAAATACTGACATACATAAAAATTGAAAGCCTTCTCTCCAACCACAGGATGCCGTCATCAAACTGGGTCCTTTGCCCCGCCTCCTGAATGACATCAGCATGGCCCTGCGCAACCCTCACCTGCAGCGGCAGCCCAGCCACCAGCTGTCGAGGCCGAGCTTCAATAGGGGAATCTCCTCCGAGTTCCAGAACATCATGACGAGGGACCTCAATAGGTAGGAGGTCGGCCGTCAGCTTCCTTGGGTTTGCGGGTTTCGTCACGTGACTTTGCACAAGTCTGCTTGTATAAAAGCGCCTGCAAGTGTGTGCGGCCTGAAGCCGACAGCTTTAGTGTTTGATATTCTGTCACATTCTAACGCATCAATGTCTGTGATGGAGACGTGGTGCCTGCTCTCCATGGCAGCCCTGATTGCATAATGTGATTGTTTGCAGCATGAGAGTGAAAAGTGAAAAAAAAAATCTGAAAGGACTCTGAGCTACTTTGCTTATGACTTTATCCTGCTTAATGTCCCTTTAAATGACCTATTAGAGCAACTGAAGTTGTCAAACCCAAATCTGCATCTGAAACATTGCAGACCTTCTCTGTGGCTGGTCACCAGTGAATACGGTTGAAGCTCTTCTTCAGCTTGTTCAGCTGCTCGTCTGATTCATTGCCGACCTCTGTGTCCCTCTCCAGCTCTATAGATATCACTCGATTGCCTTCGCCCACCTCCTCTGGGATCATACCATCCCGCTCCCAGATGAGCTTTCAGGACCGCGACCACCCCCATCGAGCGTCCTCCAAAGACATGTTTTATGTATCGCGGCCGCCGCTGGCCAGGTCCAGCCCCGCCTACTGCACCAGCAGCTCGGACATCACGGAGCCAGACCCCAAGGTGAGTTTGGTCACACTGATATTTTGGGGGAATCATCATCCCATCCGCTAGTCCTGTTTTTTTGTTTTTCCTCAAGTCTTTTCCCTATCAGGGTGAGGTTAGTATGACAAGCATGTTAGTCATACTTAATATAGCCTGCCATGGTGTGATCCCAGCTGTAGAATATCATGACATCTGCTTTTCCCCCACTGATTCACCTCGCAACTCATCCTAGCGGTATTTCCTGGGAAATACTTTGAGCCATTTTCCGATACCCAGGCCTTAAAACCCCCCCCCCCAGCGGTAAAAACACCTGCGCCACCCTCACCCATGATCATCCGTGGCCACCCCCCCCAGAAATGCATAATACCAGGGGGGCGGGGGGCGCACTAGCCTCTTTTATACCCGTGCTGACTAGGTGCTCAGTGTCAATAAAAGCGTATCTATGATGGACCTCCAGGATTCCCGAATGAACAGCGTGTCTAACCTGCAGTCGGTGGACATGCTCAACTCCTCCCAGGCCTCCATCGCTGGTATGGGCAGCTTCGGAGGGCTGAGCAGCGGAGGCGGTGGTGGCCTGGGCTCGGGCCTGAGCAGCCAGCTGCGGGCCGGTGGGAGGTTGTCAGCTGGCTCTGGCGGCTCCAGCATGTCCGGCGGCCTTCGGCTGAGCCAGCTGAGCCAGATGGGCACCACCACCGACTCGCTATCCCAGCAGCAGCAACAGCAGGCCGCCGCCATGCGCTACCCGCTTTCCTTCCAGAATCCCCTCTTTCACCTGGCCACGGCGGACGGGCCGCAGCAGCTGCAGCTCCACCACCAGCACAGCCGAGCTCAGCCGCCGGCGCCGCTGCTCCTGGCCCCCGACCCCGAGCCGTCGCACCAGGCCTACATGCCACAGTTTGCCCACGGGGGGTTCTCCCGCAGCGAGGACCTGTCCACCCTCAGGACCCGGGACGGCCACCTGGGCCAGCCCAGCATCATCCACTCGCACAGCTACAGCGACGACTACAGCCGGGTGGACTATGGACGCAGGCAGATGTCCATGCAAGTGCAGGTAAATGCTTCCGCTGCTGTTTGCTTCTGCGACTCTTTAAAAAAGGCGGAAGGACCCTTTTTTAAGACGTCTCGGCGTCATCGCTTCATGAACAGCGTCGCATCTTTTAAGTTGCTGTTGCCAAAAAAGCATTGAGAATGTCTAGAGCTAAGTAATATTCAGTGTGACATGTCATGCAAAGTCCGCTGGACTGTGTCTCTCTGAGCTCCCCACACGTGAGAGAAGTCTGTCGCTGACTTATTTCGCTTCCTCCTGCTTTTCTAGAAATGTTCTAAAATACACATCTCTGGAACTTAGTGCCCTTTGTGACATCATAAAGAGCAGTGTCAAGTTCATGACAAGTTTTTTCCCTTTTTGAAGGAGGGTTCACCAATGCCTTAAATTGTTGCAGGAGACTGTGAACAAAGGGCTAATAAATGTGGGGGGTTTTTGGGTTTTTTTTTTCAAAATAAAGAAACGAGTATAATGCAGAGCCTCACTTGAAGTTTATTAGTTAAACTGGACTTCCTGGATTGTTTCCGATCAGCCAATCAGAACGCAGGGCTGCCGTTCCCCGAAAGCCCGTCCAACTGCCGTCCTCATCACACTGTCGTCATTACCATCCACTTGTTTCCCCTCCCAAGGATAATCTCCAACAGCAGCAGCAAATGATGGGCATGACCTCCCAGACAGGAACCTCCCACTCCTCGCTGGCCACCACGCCCCCCTCCACCGTCCAACCCATGCGCCAGAGCTCGGTGGCCCCGCCCCCGAGCCACCGGGTCAAGCCCCAGACGTCCCACCAGCTCTCGGTCAGCGCGGCGGCCACGCCCGCCGCCCCGGCCAAGTCGCGGCCGCAAAGCGGGAACCTCCTGCAGTCGCCCGAGTCGGGCTACGGCGGCGGCGGCCGGCAGCACGTCGGCGGCCGCCAGCTGTCTGTCAAGGACAACACGGCGCCAGGGCTGCCCCACCAGCAGAGCTCCGTCAGGGAGAGCCAGAGTCCGCAGGGAACCACCAGTCAGAACACGCAGCAGTCACCGCAGTCCAAGCAGCAGCAGCAGCAGCAGCAGCAGCAGCAGCAGCACCTACTGAAGCCCAACATGAGTAAACAGGTAACGTCAGAGCGCTCGCGTTGTCTTCACGGTTTAAAGGAAGCTGTGTTTTTGGCCAGTGAGCTGCTGAAACTCAGCAGAGCTCATGAGATTGGGGCTCGAGGGATTGATACGGGGCCGCGCTCCAAGTGATTATATCTAAAGAGCTGAGAATCCACAGAGCTCTCAACCCCCATCAGGGACAATTTGTTTCACCTTAAATTGGAGAAGATTAACTTCAGTTTGACAGTTAATCAGGATAAGGATTAAATTAAATAACAAGGTTTTGGATGCCTTTGCTGCCTGATTTCAATAGCGTTACTATATTATCAAACTGAGACTCGTGGAGGATTTAGGTTTTACAGGATGTATATATACATATACTCAAATATATATATATACACACATAATTTATATATACATATATATATATATATATGTATATACATGTATATACATAGAGAGAGAGAGAGAGAGAGAGAATATATATACACTGTATACTGTATGTATAGGATAGGTTGTTTTGATTGTTTTTTGTTTTGTTTGTGTTTTTTGTCACTTTAGCTATTTTATTTGTATCAATATTTCGATCATTCTATCTGCTTATCTTAAGTTCTATCTCTCCTTTATCACAATACTTTCCTTTTTGTATTTTCTTTTTCTTTGAGGATCATGGGAGGGCGGGCGGATTGAGTTTTTTTTTTTTTTTTTGTCTGTTTATCAGCCGGTCACTCTCTCCCCCCAGGGCTCCCAGACTCCATCCACTCTCAACCCCCCCACCCCAGCCAACGAGCGCACGGTGGCCTGGGTCTCCAACATGCCCCACCTCTCGGCCGACATCGAGAGCTCCCGCATCGACCGCGAGGAGTTCAAACTGAAGGAGTACTCCAAGAGCATGGACGAGTCACGCATGGACAGGGTGGGTTCACGCTCCAGATAACGCAAAGAAATATTATGTCCATCGCCGCTGAGCAGATGGTCCACAGATCCGGTCTTAAAGGGCCTGAAGCCGTGCCGGCAGCAGCGGCAGCAGCGGCAGCAGCGGCAGCCGGCCAAGTGATCTGCAGCTTCGCATGCCACAGATCAGCAGCCGTCACGCAACTGTTTGCATGTAATAGTCGCTGTGTTCACTTTACCGTGTTTTTATATTTCGTCAGTGTGGTTTTCAAACCTAAAATTCCCACCTGATGATTAATCATTGAAAAAGTGCTTTCTTACTGTCTATTAAATGTCAGTAGAGTTTTGTGTGTGTGTGTGTGTGTGTGTGTGTGTGTGTGTGTGTGTGTGTGTGTGTGTGTGTGTGTGTACACATATATATCCTGTGTGAAACATAACATTGGAACAGTGTTTGGCAGCAGCCAATTGTAACTGAATGTTTTTTTTGTTTTTTTTTATTCGATTCAGTCGATTAAAAAAAGCGATTTGACGATTAATTGATTAATCGCTTCAGCCCTACACCACTTTTTGAAAAAGCTCCCAGTTCAACCGTCTAAAATGTTTTAATGCGAGTTCTGTTGTTTATTTAACTAAAGCCTAATCACCCAATCGCGTCTGTAACCCTCCCCTCACCCCAAACTCCCGCCCCTCGTCGCAGGTCAAGGAGTACGAGGAGGAGATCAACTCCCTGAAGGAGCGCCTGGTCATGTCCCACAAGAAGCTGGAGGAGTACGAGCGGCGGCTCCTCACACAGGAGCAGCAGACCAACAAGATCCTGCTGCAGTACCAGAATCGCTTGGACGACAGTGAGAGGAAGCTGCGGCTGCAGCAGGTGGAGAAAGACTCCCAGATTAAAGGGATAATTAGCAGGTAAATGGAGGCTGTTGTTTGGGATGGAGGGTGGAAAAAAAAAAAAGAGAGGAAGCTGAGCCGCGCGTTTTTGATGTGTAGGATGGCAGAACACTCTGACTCTTTGTTTCTATTTGTCGCGACGCCTTTGGCGAATAAGACTGTGTGGATTTCTTCCGAAAATGCGTGGGGACATGGTGCGCGCACGCACGCACGCACACACACACACACACACACACACACAGACATGCACACGTCTCTGATTGAGATTTCAAGCTTTTATCAAAGATGCAATTTGGGAGCGGAAGGCTTTGGTCTGTTGGATGTTAGCTTAGCAGTGAAAACAGAATATTGGAGGTTGTTTCAGCCTGGAGGTACTGACAGTACATATTGAATATTGAAACACGGCTCTGTTTACGTTGGTCCCTTGTCTGTTTTATGAAGTGCACACAGTCCCGAGGTGAGGCAGGCATGAAGCCGTGAAGCGCGGCGAAGGTCGAAGCCGCAGCCGTTTCACCACAAGACGGCTGAACTGAAGGGCAGAGATGAGAAGGAGAGATCCGACCTGCATCGACTCCGATTCATTACCGGAGTCTTTTCAGAGCGCAGCTTAGATTAGCATATTCGTTGTTGGATGGCTCGCTGAAGAGTTGAGTAGCTGACGGTTGGAAAACGAGGAGCGTTGATTGTGATCAGGCCAGAGAGCCGCAAGGTTCCCAGGACCTTTATGAATAATTGCTGTTTGCAACAACGCGTCTGCTCCAATTATGCCATTGTCAGCAGGTTGATCTTTACAGCACAAAGTGGACCGAACTGAAGTTCTCACCTTAAGAGTGCACTTTTAAAAAAAGAGAAGAAGAAGAAAAAGAGGCGGCAGCATTGTTTGGACTTTGGAAGAAGGCGGTTACACAACACAAGCTCTTCCGTTTCAAATGGATGAGACACCCCCGACACCCGCAGCACCATATAAGAACTATTGTTGAAGCACTTCTATATCCAAGAGCACTTGGGCCACTATGGGTGGCCCGCCGAACACAATTTTTAAACTTGTGACTTTTGATTTTCTTCGTCGACACAGTAGCCGATCTGGATGCTTCCAAGTCACTGAGTTTCCTGAGCCAGAGAACAAACACCGGGCTCAGCTTTTAATTCCCTTTGTTTTTTCTTTTAAATACAAAAACACACAAGCAATGCAGCGAGAGCAGAGCTCCATCGTGTCAGACTTCACCAAACCATCATCAGGTGCAACCATCGCCTCATGTCACCTTTACATTTCGTCCCAAACTCACTTGACCTTTACGTTGAAGCGTCCACATGCAGAGTTGACGCACGCCCCCTTTGGTCCGCCGCCGATCGTCTGCACTCTGGATCACTTTGATATTTCTTTGGGAGAAGCCTTAAATGTTTAGTGCAAAATCAAAGTAGTTTATTTTCAGAGTTTGTTATTTACAAGAGACTCGTTGGTCTGATCCAAACCAAAGCCAAAATGCTGAGTTGCTCGAGGCTAAAAACACTGAAAACACTTTACCTGTAGCACTTAACGTCTATTCTTTATTTCTTATGGATTCAGTCACCTGTGGGCTATCAAGATTACCTAAATTGAATGAACAATTTATTCCCCCCTTGTTGATGGCTGTGATGTTTGACAGCACAGATGAAGCGCGTTCAAAACAGTGGGAAAGTATTTTGATCTGATAATAACGTGTTATAGTCGTCATCTATTTTTTAATTCCAATGCATAGTATACAATAGTGTGATGCAAGAGCCATAAAGATATATGAGATATACGGTACTATATGTATATATACTGTATAGTGTATTTAGATTATTATATAAAGAGTGCGATTATAAAAATATTTGACTCTCGCAATATCTACATAATTAGCAGGAGAAGTGCAATAATAGAGCGAATATTGTTTTGCACACCCGGGATCCTGCCGAGGTTTGTTTGCTTGGGTGAGTGTGTAAATAAAAATAAAACACTTTAACTTCCTGCCAAAATCGATAAGAAGGTGCAGTCCAAAGTCGCAAAGTCTGGCCGGACAAAAACAGAAACGCAGACAAGAAGACAATGGTGGAACTTTTTGACTGGTGTGTTCTGGAAAGTGTGTTATGTGGCGCTCAATTTCTTTTTGTTTTTGTTCTTGTTTATTTCTTAAACTTACCTGTACGGTGTCTGTGAAAATCTTTTTCTGCAATTGCAATGGATGGCTGCCATAGATATTTATTTATTACTATTTATTAGAGCTTCAACTGTTTTAATCTGTATAATTTTGCTGTAAATGCTTGATATGACCTTTGACCTGCAGTGTGGTAATTGGCGATGACGTGGTGACAGGAATAGTTGTTCTGCAAAACAAGACAGTACATATGCAGCCGCAATATGATTTAAATATTTAAAAAAAAAAAAATCCTTTCTCTTTTTTCTTTTCAGAGATATGAGGATAATTGTGGTGTGACTGTGTGGTTTATCAGCAACTCTTTTGTAGCACGGGGTTTGTGGACTGGCTTTCTAGATTGTACAATCGCAAAACCTTCTGTTTAACTCTTGCAAATGAATTCATAGCTTGATGGCCTGTGTGCACGTGTTTGTGTGTGTGTGTGTGTGTGTGTGTGTGTGTGTGTGTGTGTGTGTGTGTGTGTGTGTGTGTGTGTGTGTGTGTGTGCGAGATAAATTTTGGTGCAACTGACATGGGTTGTAGCAACAGTCAAGGGTTTACAGTCACTCTCACACAGACCTGCATTAAAACCAGCCGCAAACAACAAGGCAGTTCTGCCCAATCGGCACCTTCTGTACCTCATCCGTCTTGCCAGCGCTCCCACAGAAGCCTTTTTGAAGCCATTAACCAATCAGACAAGCCGCTGTTAGCTGCACCTACAAATCTGGGAATAAAAATAAGATTTAGAGGGAAACAGGAAGTGACTGCAAGCCTTGCTAATGCTAACGAGATTGGCTAGTGTTTCCAGTCGTGGCTGGTTCAGGTTCAGTCAGAAGACCAACACTGGCCCTCTAGTGGACAGAGAGGTTTCTGTGGTAGCAGAAGTTTAGTGTTCAGTGACTCTTGGCAACCTGCCAAAATGTGGGGCAATGAATCTGATTGGTCGACTCGTTTAGCCTCCATTGAGAATCAGGATCACTCGTGGTTTTGCTCATACGGCTGAACTGGTTTAATTGTACAGTTTAATTGCACTTCCCGAGTTTTGCCTCCATCTTCAGAAATGCTTTTTGTGGGCTCTTTACCAGACGGATACACGGCCATGTCAACCAATCAGACACATGGAGGTAAGTCTCCAGTCTTGAGCGCCGCTGTTTGCAGCCACACTTTGATCCAGGTCTGCTGTTTCCTGTCTGCTGACTGCTTTAGTCTGTTATTGTTGTTTTCTTTTTTTTCCCACCTCCCTGCAGCAGAATATTCAGACGTTATGACCTCATGTTGCACACGCTGTTTCTTTGACCACATGTACGACTTGAACCTCAACAAGCACACTACTTGAAGTACAACTGAATCTCAAAGACACAGAGCTATATATATATATATTTTGTTTGTTTCTCCTCTCCTTTTATTTGGAACATATCACCCACATGAATCATTGTCTGCCTCTTGAAGTCATGTCAAGATGTTTAATGCTGTATACCCGTGTTACATTCCCATTGTTCTTCCTGAGACAGTGCTTATATTTCTGTTGTGTGCTCAGCGCTATGATTGCTTCTTTTTCTTCTGCTTTTTACCTCCCTTTCCTCCTGCTTTCCAACTTTCCTGTTTTGTTTTTTTGTATTAACAACTCTCAACACTGTACACTGTTGATGGAATAAAGCATCCAAACGCTTCTGTTTGAAACTTCACACCGTGGATCTTCGTTCTTTCTTGTCGCCCCTTGTTGCCTCTCTGTGCTGAGTGAGACCCTGTGAGTGTGTGGAAGGTCGTGCGGAAACTGCATCTCCATCTTCGGAATGAACTTGCACGCTACCGATTTCACCAGCCGACCGACAAACGTGTTGAAACTTCTGATTTATGCACAGCGACTGTGGCTCAAGCGGTTAATTTCCTCTCAAATAGCAATGTTCATTCAAAGTGAAAATAAAACGCAAGGGAAGACGATGTGGCTAAAATGTTCTTCCGACCTTTACAGTCACCTGATTCCAACCACTTGGCTGTCAAGAGAAGTAGCCTCAAACGAACCCCATCCACAGTGAATCCCCGGGGTGGTGGTGGTGGTGGGAGGGGGAAGCCCCTTTGTCTTCCCATTGGCGGATAAAACGCACCAACCGTAGCCTCTGATGCCCGTGCCGAGACTTTGAGCCCATTAGCCAAAGGACTTTTTCCCTCAGTTGGCCTCAGTTACGTAAGCTGCCTAATTCCCTGGGGAGGTCCGTGGATCCACTACTCAACTGTCCGTCCGTCCATCCGTCCGCTTGTTCGGCCACCGAACCAGTGGCCGCCGCCGCCGCGCTTGGATGAAAACAAGCAATTAAAGTTTTTCTTTGTAGGGAAGACTCTTTAATGAATCCCATGGGAGCGGTGGTAAGAAACAGGAAACAAGAAAGAAAAAAGAAAAAGCAAAGCAGCCTCCGCCAGCGCCGCACGGAGAGAGCGCCGCCTCGGGTTAGTGAGGCTTAACATTTGGGGCCTCCTTTAAAAAAAAAGAAAAAACAGTGGTGAGCCCAAGCAGGTGCCTCTCACAGGTGTGACTCACAGGTAAAACCCAGTCAATGTGCTGCTGTTGAGCCAGATGTTGGCGACGCATCTGCTCAACTTCCTGTCAAGTATCATGTGGAATTTACAACACTTCCTTCTCTTTCTGTCACCCCCTTCTCTCCCCTCCCCTCCCTCTTACTCTCCCATTCTCCCTCTCCCTCCCTCCCTCCCTCCCTCCCTCTCTCTCTCTGCTCCCAAGACTGATGGCGGTGGAGGATGAGTTGAGGGGAGGACCCATTATTGAGCCCAAAACCAGGATTTTTGCTGATCAGGTCTGTGAGACTGTTTCTCCTCCAGTCGAGTCGTCAGCGTTGGCTCTGTGCTGTCCCACCTCCCTCTCCGTCTTCCCTTCCCTTCCAGTCCCCCTCTCCTCCTCTCTGCTGCAGCTATAACACTGTCTTCTGCTGTTCCGGTGTGTGTGTGTGTGTGTGTGTGTTCTCCTCTGGTTGTCTTGGCCTTATGCCTGGGATCGCTCCACTATGTTTTGGCTGCTGAGGAGGATGAGAGTCGGTCGGCCCGCCTCCCTCCAGATGTGTCTGGCTGAGTGCTATCAGTCTGTGATGAGATGATGATGATGATGATGATGATGATGCCAGTTCTATCCTCGTTTCTGTCAAGCATGTCGGGGGAGTGGGGGAGGGTTAATGGAACGGCTGAAGATCAGGGTTGGGGCGAGTGTGGGACAGCTGAGCCCCTGAATGTTGCCTGATGGAGACGGTGCTTATTTTTCCCTCCATAATGGAGAGTCTTTTCCCTTTTATGTCCCTTTCTATGTCTCCGTCTTCAGTGAAAATTCCGTGTTGGATTTGTTTTGTTGCGTTTTCAACTGCCTCTTTGAAAGTCTGAAAAGAAAGTTTTCAGCTGCGGTACTTCTGTCTTGTTTAAACTGAGCGCTGCACTGACTCTGGAACAGATTAATTTTTAACTCGCAGCACCAGTCAGTGGTTGTGCTCGCACTGTGCACTCTGACTGTCAAGCCACTATATGATTGGTCGGTGCACAGGTGGAAAAGAAAGCCCATCAACTGAATGATTCTGGCTTGGCTGCCAATAGTGCTGTGCAATGAAAGCTCCCAAGCATTTAAATGCATATTTGGAAGAATTTTGCATTACATTGTTTATGGAAATCGCAATTTTTTTGAAAATGTTTCCAACAAAGAAACTGTGTGCATAACTGGAAATTTGTTGGTGCACGTTGTGTGGCTCACTTATCAGGACAAACACATTTTTTTGTGTGTCCAATAAACTCAAGCAACTTTTTCCATTTAACTTTTAGAGTGAATAAATGAATTGTTTAACGCTATTTGGAGTGAGAGGTTGAAACATGATAAATAAAGCAGGTGTGAGTGAAAGCAGCGGCGGCAGCAGCATGTGGTCAATATCTCCCGCCGACGGTGAAAAGCTCCGACGCTGCATTGATAAAAACTGTTTATTTGATTTTCAAGGAGAAGCAGCCTGTTTAACATTCGCGCAGCGCTGCACTCTATCTTCAGGGCGCCGCTGGCTGAGTCTTTTGATTCCAGCATCTATAAACACACAGAATGGAGTCGTGGTCGGACTTTGATGGCAGCGGCTGCCTGCTGCCGTGAACTTAATTTACAGAAAATGAATGTTGCCCTTCTGTCGAAGCTGCTCCAAGCCTCGTGGAACTGGCTGGCTCCAGGGCGGTTGCCACTGCAGAGGAAGGCATCTGTGAACAGATCCGGGTTTGCCGGATAATTCACACTGTCATAGCTGATCACTTTGTTATAGTGTTCCAGCAGGTGCCATCAAGTTATTTAAATTAATATAAAAATGATGAGCAAAAAAGACAAAAAAAAAATTGTATTTTGAAATAATACAAATAATAATAACTGGCATAATCAGAATAATAACAGTTATAAGTTAAAAATATATAATAAAAAATGAATGATGAATATATAGGATTTATATAAACCGAAATACATCAATGTGATACTGATGACTACAAATACTGGTGACTGTATTGAGTTATTGTAGCACATTACAGTGTCTGACTATGGCTGCCGCTGCACTGCTGAGTTGTTGGCCGAGGCATCACGTTGTCTGAGGCCTCTGATTCTGAGTTCTGGCAGCTGTGACTCAGTGAGGAAGGAGAGTTTGTGTTGGTGTCTGCAGCTTCCTGGGAAACAACCTGGTGCACTGATCTTTCCAGTCAAGACGTCAAATTGATCTTCTTGAACGCCTCTCTTCTTTTTTAAATGTGTGGGTGTGCGGGTGTATGTGTGTGTGTGCTCGCGCACGTGGCCACAGAACCTCGACCTCTTGCTGTTGTAATGTTGATGACAGCGGTGCAAATGTAGCGATGGTTCCTCCCAGTGTGTGTGATGTTTCCCTGGACTTCTGGGCTGCATGTTTGATGACCAGCATGATCTTCTCACAGGAAACATGCAGGATTCCGTCTGAAAAGGCCTCCAGATTTACCGGCTGCTTCCTTTGACGCAGACGTTCTTGGGAGCGTCAGTGTCGGAACTCTTCTTCTTCTTCTCCTTCTTCATCTTCTTCTTCTTCTACTTCTTCTTCTTCTTCTCCTTCCTCTCCTTCTCCTTCTTCTCCTTCTTCTCCTTCTTCTTCTCCTTCTTCTTCCTCCTCTTCCTCTGCATGCCGTGTGTTGATGGCGCGCTGCATGGCTCGCTGCTCCCAGTGCTTTCAGGCTGCTGTCGGAATGTCTGCAAATGATGAGCGCATTTTGTGGCCATTACAAATATATATATACAAATATATAAGTATACACATTTATATATGTCTGTTTGTATGTAACTTTTTTCATGTGTATTTATTTTTTTTGTCTGCGTTTCACGTTGACCTTTTTTTCCCCCCCGTACTGTCGTGTCGTGCGGGCGGCTGTCTGGTCTCCCTGACCCCTCCCACTGCACACAAGCCCCGCCCCCTGCCCCTCCCCTCCCCTCCCTTCCCACTTTG
>NW_027466124.1:1075000-1112500 GCF_046127955.1 Nelusetta ayraudi | reverse complement strand
AGCGGCTTTTTCCCACCTCAGAAGTGAAATTGACCTTTTGCTGGTCCTAGAAACGATTGTGAGGGCTGGAAGCAGAGATTCCGAGACTCGGATGGTTGAGGTGCGAGTGACGCGAGACCTTTTTCGGGACCTCTTCCTTGTCGGAGTGAAATTTGTTTTTACTTTGTACTTTTTCGGAACTGAGCTCGTGCAGTTTTTCTCTTCTCAATCTCAGAACTGACATGTGATCAACTGGTGCTAAACAGAAAAAATAAAAAAAAACAATAGCAAAACAAATGGTGCCATTTTCCAAGTCGAGTGTCTGTGTCTGCCATATACTGCCTCCTCTGTCATGGTCCACTCACTCGTCTCTGCTCTGTCTCCTGCTGCCTGCGGGAACCTGCACCTCATGTGTTGTTGTTTTTTCTCTGTGTTTTTTTTTTTTGTCTTCGTTCTCTGTGTCCTGTTTTTGTATTTATGTCTGAACAGGGTGGGCGGGACTTGTCTGTCATTGTCTGTGAGGTTTTTTGTTTTTTTTTAAACCAACACCTCCTCCGATCTCTGATTTAATGCAACGGCTCCACACAATCCGAAATGACAAATCCCCCAAAATTTCCTCAAGCATCCTCACACAGTCGGACTCAGCAAAATAGCAAAATTTGATGCAGACAATTTGAATGAAATTACCAAACTTAGTTTTTGTGTTTGGCCATTTTTGATGTCTGTATGTTTTTATTTATTGTTTTCATCACAAAAGTGTATTCACACATACACAAAGTGTTTTGCTGCAATTTGCACCTTCCACATGGGAGGAGAAATGAATGTTTCAAAGGCATCCCGATCCAACAACTGATTGTTGGCAATTTTAGAAGAAAGGATTTTAGAGAAACTTCCCCAGCATTTCTACACATTAGATGAAAATGGATTTTCTTCCCAAATTTGTGACAATTTCAACCACTTAAGAATGTACAACCCCACCAGTAAGTGCCTGGGATACATTCCTCAGCGACTTTTGGTTGAAAAGAAGAGTTTTGCAGTCACTATGTCGACTTCTCAGATGTGCTGTGTTGTTCTTCGTGTGTCCAATGGCGAGTGCTCCAAACTGTAACATGAACCCCATGCTCTCTCATTATGTCTGTTTGCGGTTGTTTGTCTTGATGTGGTTTCGTTTATCGTCTCTGCAGCTCCTGTATCTGCCTTTCTTTTCTCCCTCCTCGCCAAACAGATAGAGACAAAAAAAAAAAAATGCAGCCAAAGCCAGCGCCCTCCAGGCCGGTGCTAGTAGGTTAGATTACACTTCCAGTGAATGTCTTAACTGCTCAACCACCAAATGCTACAACAACAACGCTAGCACTCCTAGGTAGAGATTAGCTTTCCTGCGCAGCTTTCACGGCAACGCTGCTCAGAGACATGAGACAATTGAGAAAACAAACACATTGCTGTTAAATAAAGTAGATATACAACATATATATATATCTATATATATATATATACATACCTCAGTGACTCAGGTAAACATGCAGAGCTCAGCTAGGAAGAGGGAGGAGTCCACCTCTGGCGAGACGTTCTTGGTCGCGTGGCTCATGCTTCCGTAGCGGCTGATCAAGAACCCACCCCCGTTTTTTTTTTTCCCCTCTCCCTCTCCCTTGTGTTTCTCCCCCTCACCCCTCCCTCCCTCACCCCTACCCACCCACCCTGTAGCCACTCTCAAAGCTTCATGGAGGACAGTGTGGAACCTAGTTGGCTGATGCACCACCGGCAGGCGTCACGGTGGCACGGCCAAATGTCCCGAGCCATGTCCCGTGACGCGATTGGCTGACAAAGGGAGAACTTGGGCCTCTGGTCCCATTCTCTTTGCTCTAAGGATGACGCAGAGCCCCAGCGGACCATGTAAGGAACTTGCTGGGATTTTTTTAATCATTTTTTTAAATTTCTTTTTTCGAGTATTTTCTTTAACTTGGGCCCCCTCTCTCTGACTTGATAGCAGGACTCCCTTTTTTTGCGCGATTGAAAACCTCTCGGATGGATCTAAGTTTTACCTTAAACAAACAAGCAAACAAAGCATGGTAGGCTGGACACGTGTCGGCGTTTTCTTTTTGCTATAGCCTGCCGAGCATGCAAAGAAGAGCTATGCAGTCTGACCAATCAGCAGAACAGAGGGGACGCTGAGGCCAAGGATGCTTGGGGAATACGAGAGAGGGCGGACGTGTTGCGGCTATAAGGTGGATTTCAACGGTGCTTGACTTCTCTTCAAATCTAAATCAAACCGATTTAGATTTGAAAGCATTTTTTTCACTCTCACTTTCTCCTCTCTCTCTCTCGTAGTCTTTTCAAATTGCCGTTTGATTTTCACCTCTCAACTCTTTATATCTATCTAGGAAAAGCATTATTTAACCACTTTCTTGAACTAGCCTGGTCTATTTCTCCATTTAATAATCTTTTTTTCTTTTGCTCTTGCGTTCTGATTCGCTTCTCAGACTTTATGATTTTTAAAGTGAACCTAAATATGCACAGCCTAACACAACATGTGAATCTGCTTCAGAACTCATGCCTCGGCGAGGACTTTGGCAAAAAAAAAAACAACAACTACAGTACAACCCGGGCAGAATGTTATAATTTATATTTCTATGACACTCCTTATTCTTACTATAGTATTTAACAGAAACAAGTGACTCTTCATCAGAAATCTTCCGGAGCAGATATTTATTTCTTGATATAGATAGATGGCCTCTATCTAATGGGAGTTCATTAATAATCCCTTTTATATGAACAAACTTTTCTTACTGAGACAATCTTGCGGAGAGGATAATTACTTTGCTCCCCCCCCACCCCCCACCTGTGGACTGCGAAGGAAGGGACAAAAAGTTGTGTACACCTACTCCCCCTTAACAGCTGGTTTGCACGTTGCTGTGACCTCTCGGTTCCAAATCCCCCCGCCCCCCGAAAAACAGTATGACAAAAAAAATGAAATCGAATAACGGACGGATGTTTTCTGGCTCGCCACGGAGCTCTCCACTTGACGGACGATGCGAAAGCCTCCGGACGAGGACAGACCTTGTTGTTTTTTTTTCTACACCACTCCGACTACGTGTCTGTACGACTTTTTAACAGAGCAGAGGATGAACTCGCGGTGTCAGCGCGGCTGACGTCCCCTGCAGCCGAATTGGCTGAGAAATTCTGGGGGGGGATATTTCAAATAAAAAATAAAAAAACACCACAACTGAAACCTTTGTACCCGCGGACGGAGGCCCCAGTGATGGTGCTGCGAGTTGAAATCCCTGCTGCTGACACACACTCACAGAGAGAGACATGTTAGAGGTGCCGCTGAAAACGAGTGAATGTGTTTGTACATACGTGTGTTTACCGGCTAATTTTTTTTTTTTTTTTTTTTGTGTGTGTGTGTGTGTGTGCGTGTATATACTGGGTAAATGTGTATATATGGTATGTCCATGTGTATATACAGTCTGTTTGTATATGCAGAGTGTACAGTTATTTTTTCCCTCTAATGTTTCTCTCTCTTTCTATGAATAGGTCTTCTCAAGTTACCAATACTGAGGCATGGAAAGGTTTTTACACACTGTACCGAGCTTATAACCAGGCACTTTTCTGTGCAGACTTAAGAGTATCAGCGAGGTCTGTCACTTACGTAAAAAAAAAAAATCATTTAAATGAAACAGCTGCATTCTTGAAGCTCTCACACGATGTGCAAAACTCACATAATCTTACGCTTGTTGCACTCATTTTACGACCAACTTTAAAGTGAAATAGAAACAAACAAACAGAAGTGCTTTTCTAAGTAAGATTTGGGTGACCAAGCAATGTTTGTACATACATAAACTTAAGGCATTTTTTTTTTTGGTTGTTGTTTCCAGAAACCTCCATCTGCATTTCTTTTTCTTTTCTTTTTTTTTTTTTTTTAAATGAAGAGTTCCTGTTATGAGTTCTAGGGTATCTTTCAGTTTAGGTTCCTATGGTATATGTTTGCAACGGTTGTCATGCAGAGTTATATATTTATTCCGACAACCCATATATATTTCTTGGAATTTTCATCCCCAAATTCTGCCTCTGGCGGAGCCGCCTGACCTCCCGCTGACGTGCGGTCGGTCGGTCGGTCCGGCTTCCTTCCACCACCGTACGCCGTCATCGCCTCACATTGCTTGTTTTGTACAGGTCCTTCCTGAATAAGTGTGCCTCCTCCCCTTCCACTTCTGTGAACCATAGCTCCACCCACTCCGCCGGTCACTCATCCTCATT
Source organism: Nelusetta ayraudi (assembly GCF_046127955.1). Lineage (NCBI taxonomy): Eukaryota > Metazoa > Chordata > Actinopteri > Tetraodontiformes > Monacanthidae > Nelusetta > Nelusetta ayraudi. The sequence continues at coordinate 1,108,267 of NW_027466124.1, read as the reverse complement.
GCCCTTGACAAGCCATAGCCCCTCTCCCCAAAAAAACCCCTCTATTGTTGTTTTGGCAGGACAGACATTTGGGGATTTTGTGTATATTAATGGAAGAGTGGTGTTGAAGAGTGTATTGCAGTTGTATATGGATTTGTTATGAATGTGGATATTCTGATCATTGAATTATTATTGTAATAATGATAATAATTATTGCCACTTTTGTTGATGACTTCCTTTTGATGCAGTGGATGAAGATGCCATTTTCTTTTCTTTTTGTTGCCTTCTTTTTTGGAATACACCGGAATTTATATTTTTCGGGTGGGCAACTGGAGATAGGAATACGTAAATAAATTAATAAACAAATAATTAAATTCTTAACCAAGTGTGACACTGTGTGCTTTTATTTAAACGCCCTTCAAAATAAATTGTTGTTTTGGTGTTTCATTGTCGTGCACAGATTCTCACGAACAGCACTTTTTACACTACACACACGGACAAGTGATTATTTCACCCTTTATATTTTAAAACGAGACAAAAAGTGGACGCTAATCTTGGTTGCAGGCCAGGCTGTGTTATTCAACCTCATGTATTCTGATCACAGGTAAGACTGTTGGTGTCCCAGTGCCATCTGGACCGGCTACATCATCATCATTTTTTTTTCTCCCTGTGTCAGGATTGTGATTCCTTTCTTGCTGAGAGCAGAGCTGACCATTTTCTCTCACACTCTCCAGCTGAGGGGCAGAGATTGTGGATGGCAGGCAGGATCTGGGAACTCAGGGGGGCCCCACTGAATATAGCAGCCTTGTAATTATCCTCATCCTCCTACACTTAATCGTCTGCAGCTCCTCTGGGCTTTGGCAACTTCTGAGAGTGGACGGAGACGGGAGGAAATTAGCACAATGGAGGAATTATTATTAATGCTGTGGGATTTGACCCAGCAGCCATCAACCATTCAAGATTAGACTTTCATGTTTGAAGTCTGAAAATATACTGATGCCACAATTTAATATATATAGGTGTTTTTTTTTCCATGTGTATGAATGGCATTTGCTTCTAAAAATAGTCCCACCCTTCAAAAGCATCACTGAAATATTTATCAACATAGCATTTTAACTGTAATTGGCACTCCGTGGTAACAACAATTCCTTCTATTGGCAGCTATCACACCAATATCGCGTCTTCACAACACAGAGATGTGCCATGAAACGAGGCAGTAAATATTTTTGCACATTTTTTTCTTATACAACAAAAAAATATACAATCTTTGTAGACCTCTGCTGGACATGAGGTTAAATTACATCAAGACTCAACAGGAGCGTTGGTCACAGCAAGGAAAACGGTGACTATTCCCTAAAGCGTTTGTTAAAAGTGAATTACTGTATAGCTTTGCGGATTGTTTTTTTTCTCCCCCGAACTAGGACTCTGTACCTGAGTCTCTGTAAAGACTTCCTAATGAGAAATAATAGACTCCATGGAGTACATATATTCAACCCCGTTCACACCACCTCAGTTACAGTACCAGATAGCGCTGTACTTTTATTCATTCTGATAAAGTACAGCGAGTGGAATGTACAACAGAAGAATTCAAGTCAAGTCTGCGCTTAACAGCTTGATGGCAATAGAAACAAATCATTTAAGAAATGTAAAAGTACGTGTTTTGTTTTGATTTTTTTTGTTTTTTTGTTTGTTGTTGTTGTTGTTGTTGTTTTAGAAATGACATTGACTTCTACCTCAAATCATCAAAATGTTAAAAACGATTAGATGTAAAGTAACAGTAACCAAGCTCAGTTTTGACAACACAAGAGTTACCGGTTTTACTCGCTTTTCACCAACGCCTTAAAAAACACACATTGTGAACACGGCGCACGTTTTCTTCGTTTTCCTTTAATGACAGAATTTCTAGTAATTTGGGATCATTAATTTGCCCGGTAGATAAACGTTTTCAAAAGAGATTTATTACGCAGACATGCAATGTGTCGTCAACCTGGCAACCTCTCATGTCATTTCCTTGGTTCCCTTCTTGACGTCTCGCGATATTTAGACGTTACGTTGGCTGCTCGGAATAATGGCCGCCTTCGTAACGATGGCTGCAACAGGGAACAGCACAACAAGCACAGCGAAGCGTTTCAGCTGACCGGGAAGGGCGTAATTTACAAGGCATCCCCTTCTACCCGGCATATAGAACGGATGGGTAGAGGGGGTCTCGCCACAGGACAAAATAAACGACCGGGAGAGCTCTGAGGGGGAGGTGGGGAGGCCACCGTTACACTGATAGCTAGTGGCGCTAGTTGGCTATCAACACGGCAGTCGCTGCCGGGAAACAAACCCGAGGACCTGTGACAACTTGGCGATTGAACGCCGGAGCGTGTGATCCAAGAACAGGTTATTTTTTTTGCTAATATGAGTGGACCTGGACAAGACAGCGAGCCTGAGGCGAAAGTTCTTCTCATCAAGCGGCTTTACAGGTGAGTTGACGCGACCGTTTTTGTGCTGCTAACGTGATGCTAATTTGGACGGTGTTGTGTTAGCTTAATTAGCGCTAGCGGGGTTTTCGGTTCCACCGCACATCAAAGGCTCCTCGTGTACTTTGATTGATTCTTCCGTCACGGCCGTGAGGAGCCCAAAGTATTCATTTGTTTGACTGAGTATTGTGTCAGACTGTGCGCTCAGTTAGGACAAAGTCCCTTGCGGTGGCTCATGAGTTCATAGTAAATAGCTGCTGTTAGCGCCGCTGCTTTTGAAGAAATGAAACAAAGGGGGTTTGGATATCTGTCGGGGTGGTCTTTCAATGCGAACGGGCCATCTGATGTTTGTGATTTTCAATGGCTCCCCAGGGCTGTGGTGGAGTCTGTGCACAAGCTGGATGTCATCATCGGCAGCAAAGCGTCCTACAAGGAGGTCTTCAAGCCGGAGAACATCAGTCTTCGCAACAAGTAGGTCCACCTGTCCCTTCTGTCCTCCCCCCACCCAAACGTCTTTCTCGTTTACGTTTCAAAGTAAAGTTCGCGTTGCATTAGAAGCATCTGAAACACATTGGTTTGGATCCATTTAGTGTGTAAGAAGTTTAGCTAAATCTTATGCCAAGGCGTGTCTGTCAACATGCTGCAGTGTTCCCTTTCTCTGAAAAGAGGAAGGGAAATTTGGTGGTGTGTGAGTCGGAGGTGTGACCATGTGTCTGTGGAGATTGGTTGTTATTGGTAGGGAGAGACGCTGCTCGACAAGCAGTTAGGTCTTTTTCATTTTATGTAGTTGGATATTTTACAGTGTAAATTTGATTAAAGCTCTCCTACAGCTGTCGAGAGTAGGTGGCAGTAAAAGCTCTGATGAGAACCACTGCTTTCACTGGTGCTTATTATGTGACACTGTCACCTCAAGCTGTGCTTGTTTCTGAACCTCATTTTCTGTGCTGCTTTCTTCAATAGACAAACTTCCTGTAGGTTGGAATCTCAGAAGTCTTTTTTTTTCTTTTTTTTTGACATTGCTTGTGTCCTCATATTATACAAGACCTGTTAGGTTAAAGTCATCTTTGAGTTTATTTTCTTTTACACAATCCCAGAGTTTAAGAAACAAGCAAAATAGCTTTCTTTACCACCTGTTCTCTCCTGGTCTGTTCACTGAACATTAAGTTGGGACTGACAACTGTGAAACTGGTGGCCCTCACTCTCTTGAATCACTTCACACAACAAAGTCATGGCGTGACTCACAGATGGCAGAAACACGCTCACATCAGTGACTAGTTTGTGTTGTGCACAGCTATGTGGACCCTTTTGTTCACTTAAGGCGAGAGGCAACAGTTTTGAGAGTGAGGTTGTGTGAGATACCCGTGCCTCCAGAATTGATGCATCATTTAGAAGTTACTTCATCAGGTTACCCTCGAGTCCAGTTCCCCAGCCATCTGTGTAAGAGACAACATTAGAACATAAAAATGATGAATAATCAATTCTGACTAAAATGGTAAATGGACTGCACTTATACAGCGCTTTCCAGCACCTTCATGGTACCCCAAAGCGCTTTACAATGGCCTCTCATTCACTCATTCATACACCAATGGGTGGCTGCTGCCATGCAAGGTGCTGCCAGCCCCATTGGGAGCAATTAGAGTTCAGTGTGTCTTGCCTAAGGACACTTAAGACGCGTGTAGACGGAAATTGAACCGCCAACTCTTCGATCATCAATTCGCAGCCAACTCCACCAACTGAGCCACAGCTGCCCAGAACAATGCAACTTAAAATACATCTGTAAAGGAGAAGTTAGTGAGATGAAACAAGAGTTTTCGGAAAATGAAGGTAACGGCATCTCTGAACGACTGTGTTTGTGTGCATGCTCACAGGCTGAGGGAGCTGTGTGTGAAGCTGATGTTTCTCCACCCAGTCGACTATGGGCGCAAGGCTGAGGAGCTGCTCTGGAGGAAGGTTTACTATGAGGTCATCCAGGTTATCAAGACAAACAAGAAGGTAAGTGTCCCAGCGGCTGTCGCAGGAAATCTCTGTTTTGTTGGGGATTTTTTTGTTTTTACAAATGCATCTTTCCCTGTCCACTGCAGCACATCCACAGCCGCAGCACCCTGGAGTGCGCCTACCGCACGCACTTGATCGCCGGCGTGGGTTTCTATCAGCACCTGCTACTGTACATCCAGTCACATTACCAGCTGGAGATGCAGGACTGCATCGATTGGACCCACGTCACGGACCCGCTGATTGGTATTTACATGAGCAGTGTTTTACTGAACAAAATCAATAATCTCATAGCTTTGGTATTTAAACGGCCGCTGTTGGAAACCTGTTTCCCTCACAAGAAATCAGAGCTTCAAACCCGAGCAGGGCTGCCGGTCTGTGAGAGAGAAGGAACGCTCGAAAACGGCCTGGGTTGAGGACAGCTTGGTCTGCAGTAGTCATGGTTTAAATGAAGGCATGTGAGAGTGTTGTGAAATCAGAAGATGTAATATTTAAACTTCAAGCTGCACACTTTAGCCTCATTTCCTATAGTTTATTGTGCTGTATGTGTTATTGTTCTTAATAGTCTCACCAGAGTTTTATGTATCTGGTGTCTTGATTTCCTCTCGCATTCTGTAACAGCGCACTGTTCTGCAATGCAAATCTCTCCGTCGGTCTGTTTACAGCAAAGGGGAAGTTGCGGGTGCAGGGCCACGGTTTTCTGACTGTACCACGCATGCTCTAAGGTGTGAATATGTTCATAGTAGCGTGTATACCAGCACTTCTTCACATGTCTCAACCAATGAGCCTGTGGTCATTTAGATCATCATTAGGACTCAACATGAGCAGGCAACCGTCTCTCCACAGTCAGACCCGCTGGTATTTGTAAATTGTTGCTTCGCTGGAATGAAAAACGCATTCTTTTTTCTTTTTTTTTAACACAGCAGAAAGTCCGAGAGACAATACTGAGGGATTTTAAAAGGCGATATTGTGTTATTTTTCTTTTCTGCAGGCCGAAAGAAACCAGTGTCGGCCACCCCAAAGGAGATGGAGTGGGCACAGATGGCCTGTCATCGCTGTCTGGTCTACCTCGGAGATTTAGGTGAACACACAGAAATGATGTCATGTTGAGCAGTTAAATAGAATCTCTGCCCAGTTTGTGTTTGAAGGTCTGAGACACGTATTTGCAGTTTTTAAATTCTCAGTTTAGATTTGTCTGAGTCGTCGGCGCAAAACAAAGACGAGCTCTCAAGTGAAATCACTCCTTGTGTATCTTTGCTTTGTTTTATGAGCTAATTAAATGTTTGTCCACATTTACATTCTCTGCTTTTTTCCTGCAGCTCGTTATCAGAACGAGTTGGCTGGAGTGGAGGCTGAACAGCTGGCAGAGAGGTTTTACCATCAAGCCTGGTCCGTCATGCCTCACGTCGGTGAGTTGCCGTTGCCTGCTGTTCAGGTCTGCGCACTGGTTTTCCATCAGCCAGGTAGCATGAGAATGGGTTTCTTGTAATTTGCTGATAGCCGCCACAACAAGCAATTAAATTCCCCCTGTCACCACCAAATCAAGTGAGAGAGTTTTGTTGCTGTTTTTTTGGGGTTTTTTTTTTTCCTTAACTGATATGACTCAGTCAAATGGAATGCAGTTTGAGGAGATGGCTTGGATAAAAGTCAGGTTAGGCAGAAGATTATCAGCTAACTGAGGGCTCCTGCTGCAACAACTAAAGTTGCATCACAGCTGTCTGTCATGTTGTCAGGCTGTTGGAGGGTCCAGCTCAACCAGCTCATCAGGTAGACCGTCTCAGTCGAGTCAGAAAGCCTCATTTTGTGCCAATAATTCAGCACATTAGCGTTATTATTGAATAAATCATACTATTCCATAGAATGGGCCTTCTTGCCTCAATCCAGCCATATTACTTTAGTTTGCACCTGCATTTCTTTCCCTCAAAATTCTGCAAAAACTTCGATAAGCTCTTCTGCATCATTTGTTAAGTGCAGTAGTGAGTAAATTTGTTGCTGCGCTTCTTTCCAGGAATGCCTTTCAATCAACTGGGCACGCTGGCTGGGAGTAAGTTCTACAATGTGGAGGCGACCTACTACTACCTGCGCTGGTGAGAGGCGGCTTGTGTGTCACTCAGTGCGACCGAATTGTTGATCCCCGAGCCAGTGGGGTGAGATTCTTAACCCGTGTCTCGTGTGTGTGCTAGTATCCAATCAGAGGCCCCCTTCGAGGGCGCCTACGGCAACCTGAAACGTCTGTTCGACAAAGCCGCCAAGATGTATCAACAGGTCAAGAAGCAGGAGATGAAGAAGCTGTCGCCAGCCCGTCAAAGGTGAGAAGCAAAAATGTGAATAAAAAAGGAGACAAGTATGGCAGCACTCAACTCACTGTGAATCTGTGGAATAAAATGTCCGAATCCACAAGAATACGTGAAGAGGTTTCCTGGATTTGCTGCACATTCTGGGGTGAAGCTAATAGACAAATTATTTTGCGAAGTAGACACTGAAGCTGAGCCTCCACAAGCCCGATCAGTTTAAGTCTTGACTAAACTAGCCATAGACTTGGTGTTTGGCACGGAGACACTGCAGCGTTGTGCATTGTTGATCGACCAACGGCGTTTAACACGCCCACTATTTTATCGGTAACCCAGTTATTGGTTTAAAACTTGGATTGCCTACAATTCCTGCTACTCACCAGGTCATGTGAGGCTCAATATTTTGTATAGCCAATAAAAATATGTTTTTATTATTCACTACGGCTTACTTAGTTTTGTAACGAGTGTTGTCGTGCAGATCGAAAGACATCAAGCGCCTCCTGGTGAGCTTCATGTACCTCCAGAGCCTGCTGCAGCCGAAGAACAGGTGAGTCGCCTGTGCTGTCACTCACCCTGTGATATTGCAACATCCCCCTCAGCTCGTTTGTGTTTAGAAGCTGTCTAAACAAAGCATTTCGACGGAGTGATGAAACTGCAAAGATTATACTGCTACTCGAATATTTGTGAAATCAGTGTTTTTAAAGTAATTATACATGCAGTTGACTCAGAAATGCGATTTTCTAAGATTACATGTGATCGTGTCGCTTTGTATTATTCATTAAATGAAGTTGAGCAAATTCTATCGATCTGATCTGATGTGCAACCTTTTCTCCTCCACGCCGCCACCTCCCCTCATGGTTTCCCCGCAGCCTGATGGAGACGGAGCTGACGTCGCTCTGCCAGTCGGTGCTAGAGGATTTCAACCTGGTGCTGTTCTACCTGCCGCCGCAGGCGCACACCGGCGCCCTCCACTCGCCCAGCGAGGAGGACGAGGAGCTGCAGCAGCAGCAGCAGCAACAGCAGCAGCACGCCGACACCTCCTGCCCCGTCCTGCCCGACACCCTCGTCTTCAAGATGGTGGTGACGTGTCTGATGGTGGTGCACAGCCTGAAGAGGGGAGGTCCGTATCCGCCTGCAGCCGCGGAGGCAAATCACAGCAAGTTTTTTGTTCTCATCTCGTTTTTTTCCGTTGGTTTGTGTCTGCAGGATCCAAACAGTACAGCGCGTCCATAGCTTTCACTCTGGCGCTCTTCTCCCACCTGGTGAACCACGTTAATATCAGGCTGCAGGCTGAACTGGAGGATGTGGAGAGTCAGGTGCCTCCTCTGCCCGCTGACACCGGAGGTGAGATTGGAAACTAACCGGGATTTGACGCAAGATCACATCCGAAAGGGATTTAATACAGAGGAGTGCGGGAATCTTGCGAGCCTGTGCCTGACATGAAATCAATACCTCAGTCCCAGTTAATCCTCGTCAGCAAACATCCTGAAGGATCGTGGCCTACATGGTCCTATATTGTAGCTACTCTTCAATCTTGCATCCTGTTTTCAGCCTGGTGCAATAAATTACACACCAAAAATCTGCTGATCAGCAGAAAACTGCATAATTAGAATCTCTGGTTTTACCTTGCTTTTAGCTCCCTGCAAATAGAATAGAATAGAGTGCCTTTATTAAATTCCACAGTGGGTACATTTGCATAATTACAGCAACTGTGTAGTGCAAAAAAGATAAGACAATATTAATTAAAGAAATAAGGCAATGCAAATGAAATACTTATAGGATATAAAAGGAGAAAAAAGGATATTTACATCTTACAGACAGTTGGATTTACGATAGCTATCTCCATACTAACATATAAATAAGTCTATTGCACCTTTGTGAAAAATGTAATGTGGTTGTGCGACCTGAAATGATTTTTCCTGCCGTCTTTTGTCCAGACGACGTGGAGTTGAGGGATCCTTCGGCTCCCCGGACGGATCACTGTGACGAGAAGCCGCTGCAGAACGGCTCCCTGGAGCAGGAGGACGACGAGAAGGAGGCCAAAGAGGAAGAGGGCAAGAAACAGCACTGCACCGTAGAAGAGGAGCACAAGCTGGAGGAGGAGAAGCAGAGGCAGAAGAAGAAGTACACCCGCCTCTCCAGGCTCCGCCGGCGCCGCTGCGCACACAAGGACACACGCGGCGAGGACGAGAGCGACCTGAGCGAAGGGTTCGAGAGCGAGGAGGACGAAGACGAGGACGAGGAGAGGAGAGCCGGCACCGATCCAGCCGGTGGCGCTGCAGAGAGGACGCCAGAGAATCCGGCGCCTGTTAGGAAGGAGCGAAAGAGAGACCGCCTGGGCGAGGAGGGCAGCTGGGGGAGTGGCTCCGACGAGGAGGAAGAGGAGGAGGAGGAAGGCGGGACGGCGTTCGACGTGGAGACCGACTCGGACATGAACAGCCAGGAGTCCCGCTCGGACCTGGAGGACATGGAGGACGCGGAAAACTCCCCTGAGGGCCAGGGCCAGGAGCAGCACGATGAGGGGGAGGAGCAGGAAGGGCGGGCCAAGGGCGAGCGAGCCGAGAGGGGCAGGGACACGCCCCCCACCACCAACGGGCCCCTGCTGCCGGGCGACTCCAGCATCAGCAGCAACCTGCAGGCCATGTCCTCGCAGCTCTTCCAGGCCAAGCGTTGCTTCCGCCTGGCTCCCACCTTCAGCAACATGCTGCTCAGGCCGCAGGCCTCGTCGTCCTCGACCACGCCCACGCCCACCCCTACCCCCACCGACACCTCGGCTCCCCCCTCCCAGGAGACGCCCCCGCCCCGTGGCGAGTCCCTAAGTGATGTGAACCCTGCTACTGCCAACGGAACCACTGAAAACGGTACTGCGCTTTAGCCTCTGTGAAGTTTTTATGTTCTGTTTTTCTGAGGGCTGTCAGCCGTCGCGATTAGTTAATTACGATGCATAAAGCGTCAATTTTTTTTCATCGCATTTCAAATGTAAGGCTGTGTTCAAAGCGGAAGCGCCGCTGGAACGGAGCCCCCTTCCTCTCGGCGCTCTTGTAAAACGACGGTGTCGTTCAGACCGGACGCGAAGCGGCGCGCACCTCCGCGGCCGGCTCGCACCGTGCAGCCACCGCTTCGGCGTCTCGTTTCTTTTTGTGCCTGACAGCGAACAAGCCGCGTTAAGCTGGACAGGAAGTGGCTCAAAGAAACGCAAGAAAATCTGGGTAATTTTCAAAATAAAATACCACGATTGACAAATGCGATCATATTTATAACAAACGCGCGCGCACGAAAGAGAGCAACAGAGGCTACGGGTTGGGTGGTGGGGTTTTGGGTGTCTCAACACACAGGTAGGGAGTTGTCAAGTCAAGATGGACAATGTGAATTGATCTTGATGAAAAAAAATAGCTCTGAATGGGAGCAAACAAGCCTTTTTGTCCCTTCTACTAACCCGGAGTCGGCCCCTCTGGCCAATTTCTGGTAAGAAATACTTTACATTATTAAAACTGCCTTGAAATGCAAAATAAGATAATTGTTTGACAGCCATAGTTTTTTTTCATTCTTCCTACCAAACTCCTGTGAAATAGCCTCGCGCAGTTGATCAAAATCAAAATATTTTTACGTGTGGCTTTGGAAAAGTGGACCATGGAGAGTCTTTTCTGGGCACATGCTTATTTTGTTAGAGGCATAAGCAAGCATCCTGTGAATTTCATGCAATACTCAACACAAACTCTTTGTTCTTGTTAAACTTCCCCTGTGTTTTTTTTTTTATTTATTTGGTCAACTTCCTCTAGACCTGGACTCTGACACGGAAGGCAGCCAGCGCAGCTCTCAGTCTGTCCCTAGTGAAAAAACCCAGCTGGAGAAGCTGGAGATCCTGACCAATCAGGGCTTGATCCAGGTGGTGAAGGTCTTTGTCGACTGGCTGCGAACAAACACGGACATCATCCTCACGTGTGCCCAGGTGAGCATGCGGGTTCTTTGACTGCTGTTGTTGCATTCAAATGTCTTTTTTTTTTTCTTTCTGGGCTGAATGTGACTGGTTGCGTCTCTGCAGAGTTCTCAGAGCCTGTGGAACCGACTGTCGGTGCTGCTCAACCTGCTGCCAGATGGTGGCAAGATGCTGGAGGCTGGTGAGACACTGGCAGATACTTATGTTCCCTTCATAGCCCATTTTCCTCACTCTCCGTTTGATGACACTTTGCCAAACAAGAGCTTCATACCACTTTCATGCTTCCAACTCACCAGTCTGAAAACATGATGATGGATGTTATGATTATTGTTGCTAATAATGATGATAATAACGATGATGATGTTTCGGTGGTAGCTGCAGAATTCTAAATGGATCAGCTGTAGACGTGAGGATGCTGCACTCTCTCAGTCTCACTGAATATTTATCTCCCAGTCACACCAGTGTGTGTGTGTGTCCGTGTGTGTGTGTGTGTGTGCGCACTCTCAGGCGCTCGACCGGATCCTTTACGCGTTAACTTTCTCCCCTGCGCGCTCCGCAGAACTGGGTCTGAACACGGAGGTGACGAAGCTGCTGAGTGAGTGCGAGCAGCCCGGTCTGGCCCAGAGTCTGCTGCTGCCGGAGGACCTGGCTCTGCGACACCTGCCCGCCCTCAGCGCCGCCCACCGCAGGCTCGATTTCTCCTGTCGAAATCCCTCCCTCGGCCCCCTGCAGGAGGTACACACACACACACACACACACACACACACACACACACACACACACACACACTCACACTCGCACTCACACAAGTTTTGGGCTCAGCGGGTTTTAGGTAAACATAAATCTTTCTGTTGAAGCTCTGAATGAAATTATTCTCCTCTTTCTGGCCGCCCATGCTGACAAATCGTGCTATTCATCACCATCTGTTGTGTTAAAGTGGTTACTGGGCTGAAGAGGAAAGTGTTTGAGTTTAGCAGTGCAGAGCTTTGCCACTTGGGGCAATATACACAAAAATGTGTTGTTTTTTTTAACATTTTTCTTTGACATTGTTTTGGTGAATGGTTCTTCAGAGCATGTATATCTAACACAGTGTTCCATCATCAGTTTTACCGACATAAAAGCCATCTTTATTTTTATCCGTCCCTCGCTCCCCTTCCTTCTCCCTTCCTCAGTGTGTGGTGCGAGTGTGTTGCATTCGCAGCTTTGGCCACTTCCTGACCAACCTGCAGGGCAACGTGCTTCACTTCAACCCAGAGGCGGGCATCTTCACCAGCATCAGCCAGTCAGAGCAGGACAATCTGGTGCAGCAAGCCAAGGCCCAGAGCAGGATGGTGAGTGACAGGGAGCACCTTCGCCACAAGGGGGCGCTGTTTGCCTGTGAATGTCTCTTTGTCCATGTTTCCCCAAGTTGAGTTGACGAATGTTGCGCTTTGGACTGACAGAATTATGGTACCAGTGGCTTTTGCTTACTTTGTCATCTTGTCCAGGCTGAAGAAGAGGCTCGTCGAAATCGCCTGATGAGGGACATGGCCCAGCTTCGTCTGCAGGTTTCTGTCATTACCCTTCTGACTGATGGTTCAGTGCTAATACTGTCACCTGTGAACCTGTATGAAGACACTCCATGTGATTTACAGTCACACTTACCTTTTTTTATTACACACTCGACTCCTGTGGCCGGCATTGATCACGAAGTGTGGATTCTCACAATGGCGCTGTGTCAAAACACCCTGTTTCACGTTTAATGTAATGATGTTACTTTTACTTTTAAGATTGCATCCCAATGCATTACGTCCTCCTCTCTTTTTTGCCTTTCTCCTCCTCGCAGTTGGAGGTGTCGCAGCTAGAGGGCAGCCTTCAGCAGCCCAAGGCCCAGTCGTCCATGTCTCCCTACCTGGTGCCCGACACGGCCGCTCTCTGCCAGCACCTCAACCTCATCCGGCAGCTGGCCAATAGCAGCTGCTTCATCATCATCATCCCACGGACAGGTCAGTGTTCCTGCCGCCTCGTTGGTCCGTGCCAGACGGCGCGTGTTGTGTTGAAGTCCAATCTCGTGTGTCCTGGACTACACCTGTTTATGTGTTGTTGTTTTTTGTTCAGTGATTGATGGACTCGATCGGCTGAAAAAGGAAAACGCCGGCGCAAGAGACGGCATCCGCTTCCTGGAGACTGAATTTCGCAAAGGCAACAGGTGTGTTCGGATGTTGTGTGCGTGAACACAAGGGGAGCCTTCCCGCTCTGTTGTTTGCATGTCAGTTTTACATCATCTCGTGTCTCTGCAGGTACATCCGCTGCCAGAGGGAGTCGGGTCGAAGTTTTGAGAGGGACAAGCTGAAGCGTCAGGACATGGAAGCCTGGTAAAACTCCTCTCCTGCAGCCCTGCTGATTGGCACCTGAGCTGCTGGGCTCTTTGCCTATACTTATGGAACTGCCCTACTTTCTTTCCAGGCATTTATACAAGATGGTGGACAGCTGCCGTCAGCTGACCATCTCCCAGAGCAACGGAGATGAAGACACTGCCGGCATGGTGACCATCCTCACCGGACATCAGGTGGAGGAACTCTGCACGCGCTCTGCCGCCATGAAGGTCAGTCGCCACTGATTGTTTCATCTTCTCCAACTTGCACTTTATCATTTTTTTCCTTTGTTTTGTTGCACATGTTGGCTGTTTTACTTGTGCTTGTTTGAGACAAAAAAAAAAAAAAATTAAATCTTCCAGAAACAGAAATGCTTCAAATGCCCTCAAATTAAAACTGCCTCTCCTGGGAATATTCTTTGTCCCTTAAATAAGGATATTATTATTATTATTATTATTATTATCATTTTTTAGAGATATCAACATGAAATGATGGGAACATATATAACGCACACAAAAAGCTTCAGAAATAATTTCCAGAAATGTTATCCCCTCACCAAAACAGATGCTTTGTTGTCTCTTCCACTTGTTTGTAATGCAACAAAAAGCCAGGTTGTCTCGAGGGCATAGTGGTGCCTGGTAGAACCCTCTGTGATGTCACAAATAGAGATATTGAATGGATAGCTCTGGCGTAGCAGTGTGTGAACCGGTGACTTCAGCTGTACTCAGTGTCTCGCTCCTCGCCCCCTCCAGTTGGCCATCCAGGCGGCGGGCTCGGCAGGCATGGAGCTGAAGAACATCGTGGAGTTCTACCGGCAGTGGAAGGAGATTGGCTGAGAGCTCGAGCGGGGGGCAGCCGTCGGCGCTGCGAAAACCAGCTGATGGATCACAACACTCGCTCCCTCTCTCTCTCCCACTCTTTCGCTCTGTGTATCTGCGTCTCCAAAGGCAAAAAAACAAAGAAACAAACAAATAAACAACTCAAAAGAAAGTTAAGTCAAAGGAAAGAGGTGAAAAAGCTCGGAGGGCTCGATGCGTACAAACTGAGGAGTACTTAAGGAAGGAAAAAAAAATCGCAGAAAAAGCGGAGGCGATAAAAACGGCGCCATAAGAAGCGGCGGACCTCTCACCATCCACTTCCCATTCCTCAACATAAAAAGTGAGACCCCTTGTGGTCGGAGTGCGGAAGCGGTGAGAGGGCGACGCCACGCGACTTTGAAGTGCCCCTGGTTCACTCCATAACCAGGAATACACTGTAAATGTTAGCAAAACGAGTACATACGTGCGGCGGGAGAACCTGCAGACACACTCATGAAAACATGCTCATGCTCAGACAAATCCACCCTAGATATTTAGAAGTGGTTTGGACCCCCTCCCATAACCCTCCCCCACTTCAAGCCTGTATTTGAGAGACGGTGTTAGGAATGTGCAGCTCTGGTAGGCGGCGCGTTGCAGAAGGTAGCGGGTGTGTCACGATGACGTGCTCGGTCCGCGCGACACCTGTGGCTTTCAGCCATACGCAAGAAGCCGAGACTTCTTGTAGCTCATTGGCTCCTGGGAAGGGTTGGGAAAGGCAAATCTAAGCCCCCTGTGTCTGCTTCTGATTTTTTTTTTTTTTTTCTCAATCTGGGGTTTTGTTTTTTTTTTTGTCTTTTTTTTCATTTGCAGTGTTCTGTTTGTGACCCGTAACTCACACATTGTGCTCTGAGAAGATTAAAATACGAATGAACAAGGAGAAAAGAGACTGTAACAGGTGTCATTTAAAATTCTGGATTTTTATTTTTGTACCCAAAGGATGTTTATTTTGCTTTTTTTTTTTTTTTTTTTTGTAAGCTGAACTTTGAATGATTTATGCAAGAATGTTTTAGGGTAAAAAAGGGGGAAGGGTGTGATCACCACCAAACGACTTTGTGGAGAAAATAAAGAACGTGAATCTATAACCCAGAATTTATTTAACAAGGTGTCATGTTAGGGAGAGGGGGGCGGGGGGTGCGGGGAAGCTGATCAGCCTCATGTTGTAGCTCGTTACTGCAGAACTGCAAGGGAGGGGAGGGCGGGTAGCAGGCTTCTTCCAGAGAGCTGCGGCTTGTGTTTGGACCTCTGTAAACTCCTGAAATGTCCCGTCTTACATCACCATTCTCATTGTGACTGTCCCACCATGCACAGTGCAAAAGAAAACCAGTATATGTGTGTGTGGCCATGCATTGAACAATAAAAACAAAGCTCATAAGTGACAACCGTGTGTTCTCCGTCTTTCCACAACTTCACCCGTCAATTTATTTCTGAACTCGGGAACTGGGTCATAGATGGGCTCTGACTTCGCACTCTGGCTTTGGTTTTATACTGTATCTCAAAGTAACATTCTTATTTATGACCTGGTGACTCTAGCTCTGGTTAAATGTCAGTTGACTTTTCTCTTCCTGAGCAGACCTGCTCCTAAAAATGAGAGTTGCCTGGTGCAGCTTCTAAAAATGTACAGAATTCCAGGCGGCTTTGCTCTCTTCACAATTGCCATAGATTTTTGTTTCTACTTGTTTCTGTGTTTGATTGGGAACTCTCTGGTGTCTGGGAAGGAAAACAAGACTGATTTTTAAAGTACTATTTTTAGCTTGAAGCATCATCAAAATAGCATCATCATTTAAGAAAAACGAGTAGCACAAACAGACACAGATGGCAGCTAAAAGTAACATCACATGTTGAGAGTGCAATGTTTCTCTAATACACCGAACCCAGACAGAGGCATCCAGCTGGATTGTAAAGTTAAACACACTGATTATTAGTGATGTGAAGTGGCTCAAAACTAATCCGTGATTAACAAAGCCGAAGGCAAAAACTTGGCTGAACCGAGCGTCGGTGTGGGAAAAAAAAAAAAAAAAAAAAAAGGGTGCTGAACCCTCTCAACTCGTAGCGTATGACGAGGACCCCGGTCTCTTGAAAACTAGGTCTCCCTCGGTCATTCGTCCTTTTATCTCTCTCCCCGCCTCTCGCGCTGCCCAGTATCCCCGGGCCCTGTGCCCGCCTCTGGCCGTGCACACCAAATAGCCAATGGACTGGCAGCTCTGAGCAGCGCCACCCTAACAGAAGACGGCTGGCACCGGTGCCGCTGGCCCCATTTTTTTTTTTTTTTCCTGCCGGGTAGGTTGGCCCAGGGCGGGAGGCAGGGTGAGGAAAAGAAATGAAACTCCGCTGACCCAAAGATCTGTGGCCTCTGTGGCGTTGCAGCGGGGACACGATGACACCTGTGGAGAACTATTAGATCTGGTCGTTGTTTTCTTTTTCCAAGCGGTGACGCCAGGAGCACCTGTTGACGTGAGAAATGTCCATGCAAGGGTCGGTGCTGGCCTTGGGGAAATGCCTCGCCTGCCTGGAGTTCATGTGTAAGTAACGGCCTTGGGTTGGATTCTCCAGTCGGTATTCTCTCAGATTCTGGTTTTCTGCACCACATCCAGTAAGGAGGAAGCCCCCACTACCCCACCACCCTCAGGGTGGGATTTCTACAGCAGCGTGTTTGCTCTGTGAGTGCAGGAATGCGCAGAGGAGTGGGCCGCTCTTTGGTTTTCGGGCCTCGACTGACGGAATCATCAGCTCATATAAATCACAGAAGGTGACAAACCCGACTCGCCCCCTGGTCCCGTCTGCCACATCCAGCTAAAAGCTCAGGCCCCGTCTCCCTGCGTCCAGCTGCCTGTGTGAGTTTGGCTGCGGCAGGGAAGCCATCGTCGCTGCGCGGTTACACAATCGAGAGTTTCCCCCTGAAATCCTCTCGCTGTTACGGGTAACTCCTCCCAGATGAGTCTCACCACAAAGGCAGCCTTTTCATTGCATTTAATCATTCCTTTCTGAGAAACTGCACGGCTGATTTCCAACTCGTCGAGGGATGTTACTTGTTTTCGTAAAAGTCAGTCAAAAAAAAAATATCACAGCAGCTTGTTACGCTCTTATTGCGACATGCACTCGCTTGCAACAGAGGATTCTGGGTAATACACGCCCTCTGTGTATGCTGTACATTGCTGTACTTTGCCAGCGTATATTTAGCAAGTCTCCTATGATCTTTATCACAAGTGCTCACAAAAACTACACTGCTGAAATTCTGGTTGAACAAAGCAAGGGGAGAAAAGAGGCCGTGATTGACACTTGTGTGTTGACAAAGTCTTGGCGTTTGTCCAGGGTAAAACTGCAACGGGAGGTCCTGTCATGGTCAGAGTTTAGACGAGGGAGAGTTTGCACAGACGCGTCACATGGTGGCCCGCTCTCGTCCTACCTTGTCATGTGAGGAGGGTGAAATAATTTGGAGGTAATGTGATTAGTCTGTCGGGAGAGGTTCAGTCATTTTTGTTTTTCCTTCTCTCTGCTGCGTAGCGTAAAAATAATTTCCAGTATGTTGTTGATGTCATCACGGGGGCCTGGTGCTGATGGCAGGGACGCTGAAGCCATCAATGTGTGTCAGTCAAAACAGATGTTTTCCAGGAGTGAATCATCTCAGCAGCCATTCAATGGATTGCTATGAATCTGTAAAAACGTCCAGTAAATCACACTGCAATGCAGCTGCTGGTTTCAATTCCGATAGTTTGCTTCTCTAAATCTCTGAAACCACAGCGTTACACATTTTATTAGCCACTTGGTCCTGGTATATAGATAGATGAGAAGAATAACAGCCCAGCAGTGCTGTCAAACTTGACATGAGCTAACTGATATGCCAACGTTTTGACTGGTGAGCCACAATGAGCTCTAAAATTTGACAGAGGGGCCGGGGCAGGAACAGATGAGTGTTTCGGTGGCCCATCTCACCCACCTAGGAGAAGCAAAACATGTGGAAAACATGTTAACAAAAGTTACAAGAAAAGATGTGTATTTGAAGCCCCACAGGATTTGGCTCTTTATTGAAATTAATTTTAAAACACTGAAAAAAAAAAGAAAAAAGAAATACAGCTATTTTATGACTGACTGACTGATAATGTCTTCCAAGTATCGAATTAAAAAGCTTAACGGGCCCCACATGGCCACCGGGCCGTAGTTTGCCCACACACGACATTCCAATATTGTGACTTCCTTCCTACAACTTTGAAAGAAAGCTGGACTTTGTGTGCCCTTATTGCAGCCGGAAATTGTGCAACGTCTGGATGCGACTGCAAAATATTTTTATTTTTTTTACACCACAGCAGCAGCTTAAATTCACTCATTAGTTTTTTTTTTTTTTTTTTTTGGGGGAGGGGGGGCGAAACTAAAGTTGGTCACTTGGAAGGGGACGAGTTCCGACACGCAGTGTTCCGACTCACAATAACATGCCAGTAGTGAGTGGATGGCCACGTGCCGTCAGTTGCGCGTTTTATGAAACAACCCACAGCAAAAACGTAAAGCGACGTCACGTGTCACGTGGGTCTTTGTGCGTAAACTAATCGGAATGATTGAGAAAAAACAACAACAACAACAACAACAACAACGCATCTCTCGGAAACGCATCCATCCCGTCGTGACACTGGCCGAAGCGCGCGCGCCCCCTCCCTCCATCCCTCCTTCCATCCTCCCAGCAGCCAGCCGCGCGGCGGACACACACATGGCTCGTGTTGTTGTTGCCGCTGCCGCTCCTCGCGCTGTCCACGTGAGCACGAGGCGGCGCTGCCTATTGGCTCCCGCGGAGGACAAGGGGAGGGGGGGGAGACGGTGTCAGGCAGGCAGGCGGGCAGACACAGGCAGCGTAGAGGCGACAGACAGACGGGACGGGACGGGGACGGGACGGGAGGAGAAGTCGAGCAACAACAGGCTGAGGGACCGGAGGGACCGGAGGGACGGAGCCGGAGCCGTCACGGCGAGACCGAATCTTTTTGGAGCGTCTTCACGGAGTTGGGGGAGCGTCTCGACTCCGCATGCCGGAGGGTCGCGGTAAGAGAAAACGAAGGAGCAGAAGCAGAAAAAAAAAATAATAATAAAAAAAAAAACACCTCTCCGTTTGCTTGAGGCGACGCCAACGTTTTTCTTCACGGCGAAGTGTTTCTTTTTTGTTGTTTTGCTGTTTCCATCGTTGTTTCCCCCCCACCACCCTATAGGGTGTCCGTGAACGGCTTCTAGGAAAGTGCTTGTTTTTTGAGGGGGAGTGGTCCTCGCGATGGAATGTTGTTCTCAAACGTTCTCGCACGCGCTGACAGCTCGAGACGGTCCCCCCCCCCGCGCGCCACCGAGAATGAGCTGCATGTGACCGATTGGCGTGTTTCCCCCCACGGTTACTGTGGAGATGTGTGTGTGTGTGTGTGTTTTGGGCCAAATTCCTCCTCCTTGTACTTCTCCTCCTCCTCTTCCTCTTCCTCCTCCTCCTCCTCCTCCACGCTGGCTTTGCTTCTCAACTCGGGATGTTTTGCATTTTTCCATTATTGTGAGCACCCGCGTGGATTTACAGCGTTTCCTCCTTACAGCAGACAGTTTTTGTTCTTTACAGTCAAAGTGATGTTGCGGCCTCGTGTGGATTTACGTGTTTACTGGTCGGCCCAACATTTTTTGGATGATGTCACTTGGCTTCGCTGCAGAAAATTGTGTTAAAATTTGTTTTGTAGACTAATTCATTGTTGTTGTGAAGTCTATGACGGTTGGATGGAACAGGTTTCAGCCCACTGTTGATGGAAAACTTGGTGGAAGCATTAGCATTAGAATACGTTTTCAGAAAAGTATGTCAACGTATGTCGTATTTTCGTAATATTTGGTGTTTGAACCCTTCTTTCGTTTTTTTTTTTTTTTTTTTTTCCAAAGATAGTAAACATTCCAAACAACAGCGGCGTTGTGGCAGTCTGTGACAGAAAAGCTCCTTGAAACTGAAAATCTGCCAGCGTTTTAAATTTGAAGCCACCACGCCCGTCAAATTGAAGAACGTAAATACATCGGTTTGCTTATGACAGCCAAAAAAAAAAACAAAAAAAAAACCCTCAGCATGCACTTTGCACTTGGTGAAGGGAAACAGGAATTTCCTGTCGTAGCACGGATCCAGTGTGTTGCCATTGTCAGACACTGGGGCAGGTCAATAAAACAGTGAGGAGGGAGGAGGGTTTTTGACGTATAGGCCCAACAAACTGATGTCACTCGTGAGGACTTTCTATGTGACTATTGTGTTTCCTCTGTCACAATGTCCCAGCTGTCACATGTGGGGCGGAGGAACTCGTCGACCCATAACTGAGATGTTTGAGGCAAAAAAAAACAAAACAAAACAACCAACACAGATGGAGGTTAACGATAAGGCTCCCAGTTCGGGCACGCAACAAAAGGAAATGTGAGATTTTTGTTTTGATCTTTGCAGGTGAACCAGTCTCCCCCCCCCCCCCCAGCCCCCCCTCCACCGCCTTATCCACCGGGGTCTGTGTTGAGAAGTGTTGCGTAACCATGAGCCGTTCTTTTTTGTGTGAAATGTAGACTGTTACCAAGAAGGCCCGGCCCAAAGAGGAACACCTTTCACAGAAACACGCCAGGGTGACTTCATACTCAGTCCTAGAAAGCGCCTCATGACAGGGTTCAGTGCATTTTTTCAGTGTGACGGGACAAAAACCCAAGAGTGACTCGGGGTTCAAAGGGTTGTTGAAGCGTGGAGGCTGGGGAAAAAAACAAAACAAACCCCTCAGCATGTTTAGATGTTACATTTCGTACATCTCATTTTTTTTCATTTTCTATTTATTAAAATGTTTATTTCTTTTCCCAGCTAATGGCAACACTAAACTATTATTCCATCGCTTGCTGAAATTTCTCTTATCATTTCATGCAACATAAGTGAATGGGCTGAATAATAAGTTCTGGTTATCGCGGTTAATAAGCGCACATTTCATTTTCATGTTAAATACGGTGTTCACATGCAATGAAAGGCCAAAAAAAACCCCACCAAATCAGTTGGAGACAAATTGCATGTTTGGCAACTGTTGTGAGAAGATGGTGCAAGACCAGATGGTGTTTTTGACTGATTACTTCATAAAATTGCTTGTGACAGCTAACCGCAGTGCAGTCAGGGAAGTTTGGGTTTGGGTTACTACAAACTACAGACACTAGTCGCACTTCTGCTCACTGACTCCTTAGGCTGTTGAAAAATCAGTGTCATAATGAGAAACGAATGAAACCACTTTGTGACTTCATGGCTGAATGAATTGCATTGGGTGGTTTTCGCTGAAGGAAGCAGGACGGAACTTTTTTTCTTTTCTTCAGAACTGCGGGATTTGTGTGATGCTTTGCTGCTGCGCTGAACTAAACTTGACCGAGTTGAGCAAGTAGCTTCATTCAGACACTCATTAACTAATAATTTTCTGCACAGTTTTAAAAGTGAAAAAAAAACCCCAACATGAACAATGATTGGTGCCATAAAGAAAACATACTTTGGAGGCCAGTGTTGCAGGTTTAAATAATTCATCATTCAGAAACTGCACAGGACTCCATAAAACAGCATTTTAACCTTCTGTTTGCAGCCTACTGCTAAAAGTGGATTCTAGCCTCCTGCTAAAACTTTATTGGACCTTCTAGATGATTGTAAGGAGACGTAAACAAGGCGGTCTCAGAGGGGCGGAGCCACGCTGGCTGGGGCTGTGAACACTATTTTGTCAGAAAGGATTGTTAGAATGTCGTATCGCACCTTTAAAGTGTGTTGCCTCTGGCTGCCAGGACGTCTCAGTGGTCCAAACTTCATCACCCCGGGGGTGCACAATCAGCTAAGGCCGTCGTCCAGGCTCAACACTGGGCCGCTGTGTCCTGCTGCGTGGGCAACACTCTGCCCCTGCTGCTGCTGCTGCCTGCACAGGCCTCCTATTGTGGCCTGGTGGTCAGTAAAGACGGTCACTGAGAGCCATCGTGTGACAACATCTCCAGTATGTGAGGCGGAATTCACGCGTGACAGGAGAGGAAGAGAATGAGGAAGGAAGCTGTCGATTGTTTGGATGGTGGCCTCGGTGCTGCTGCGCAGGTGGAGGGGGGAGGGGCAGCACTCCGCTATAATCATCTTGGTTTCGAGTCAGTCAAGTCAAATTCAAATGAGCAGAGGTCACTCAGCAACTTCTTTTGCCAGCTCTAAGAAATTCGGCGGTGAAATGCACAATTCTGAATATCACAAGAGGACAAGAGTAGAAGTCGGGGGGGGGGGGGGGAGGCAGCAGTTGATTGGCAGCTCTCCTGAACGAACTAAACATAATCTGGTTAGGATTTTTTTCTCTCTTTTTTTTTTTCCTGAATGAAGCAGCAGATTGTATTTTGCCGGAGATGATTTTGATGATGTGGACATGAGGCCTCTTGTGGCCATAAGCCGAGTGTCTCAAGTAAACACTTGTTGAATGATCTCGCCTCAAAGTGCCGCTGCGAGACAAGGCTCAGTCTGTTTCCTTCATCACAATCTGTCCCCCGGAAATAGATATTGATCTGCTGAGGACGGGGGGCAAGACCTCATTCAGCACTGACACACTAGGCCTCTGTTAAAGTCCGCTGGTAGACATAAAATAAAGAGAATTATCCGTGTTAATACTGTGTAATGACGAAATGCTGCTGCGTTTGGTGTGGCCCGATATGTGTCAGTTCCTTTCTTCCTGTCTGCACACAGTTTGCTGACGGACTTCATGGCTACCGCTTTAAACCAATGTCTTTTGGTGGCATTGAAATACTTTTGACATTTGAATTGATAGCTGCGTATATCTGAGCATTTGCAACTTTTCTTTGTCAACAAAAAAGAAAAACACAGTTATCCCTTTTGGAGACCTTCGGAGGCCTTGAGTGTGCCTGGCTCCGCCCCCAACCTCTTTACTTTAAAAAAGGGAGAAAAACAAACTTTACTTTTTTCTGTCTGCTCTTATTTTTAAATTACTTTTTGCTGTTTTCACAGTGTGTCAAAGGATTTTTTTTCAGACTTCACACTCTGGGCCAAGTGTCAGGCCACCACAGCCCTCAATGAATCCAAAGAATTTAGAATTATCAGACGCCTTTGCCGACATTGTGTGTTTTGCGTCTAACATGAAGAAAGCTTAAGATCTTGACCTCAAACCAAACTATGGGAGGGAAGTTTATAGAAGAAGAGGGAAAAAGTTGAATTTTACTCCTTGGATGCCACAGTGTAATTAATTAGGGAAATTAAGACGGTGGCTTCTTATTATAATTCAGAAATACATGGTTTTTCATTTTTGTTAGGAGTTTATAACCCCCCCGACCGGTTCAGCTCTTTAGTTGGAAGCCCAGGAACAAACCAGAGACATCTTCAGTTTGCAGATGTTTATTTTGGTCACAGGTAAAGTAAAGCAGTGCTGGACTCTCTGGATCTCTCGCAGGATCTCCATCAGACTGAACCCTGGGCTGAGACTGCCCCCCCTCGCCCCCCCCTCCCACCCAGAGGTTGGACTTGGTGCATTCAAGTCTCATTGGCCAGTTGTCTCTGAGGTGAACCAGCCAACCACTCTTCCAACAGACTTACTCAGCTTCTGCTGTGTGTGGTCCCTGAGGTGTGTATCCAGTGAAACAGAGCAAACTAGCAAACAGCAAAGAACTTGTGGTTCCACCTGGCTCCTGTTTATCAAGTTAAAGGTCACACAGTTATGGTTTAAAGAGGACGACCAGTCATCTAAAGGAAACAGAGGCCAATCGTAGCATCATCTATACAGATCTTTGTCTATTCTTGTCTATTCTATTCCTAAATGACCATTCAGCGCCAAGAAGGTTGCTTCACTGTGGTGGAGAGTTTTTTTTTTTGTTGCGTTTGTGTGCGCCAGTGTTTTTTTGCCGCGGTGAATGCCTGATTTGTAGCAGCAGCGTGCATGGATGTTAGCGCTCGGAGTAAACGTGCGCGTGTGTGTTCGGGTTGTGTTGTGCTGTGTGCGTGCCAGACCTCATTTCCATCCAGTCCAGTGTGTGACAGTCGTCCTTTGGCCCCGGCTTTTTCCCTCTCTCTCTCTCTCTCTCTCTCTCTCTCGGCCTCCGGGAGCCTCACACAAAGCCGACTCTGTCCTGGTGGAAGGAGCCGCAGGCTGCAGCTGCAGCGACGTAGTCGGCGGTGCTGTGGTTCCTCCAGCCGCCGCCGCCGCCGCCGCCGCCGCTGCTGCTACTGCTGTTGCTCCATCGGAGGATTGCAGTGCAAGGATGCAACTGATTTGATGGAACGGTTTAACTTGTCAGGTCTGCAGAGGAGTCTGATGAGACAGGCAGGTCAGTGTTTCCAGAGGAATGTGTGGGGATTGTGTCTGATGATGGCGACTGGCTCCAAAAGCTTTTGCATTAATTCATTTTTCAGAATAAATAACTCAATTTTAAACAAGAGAGTAGAGAGTTGACTTTAATTTTCTGGCCCACTTTGCTGTTTGCTTTGGATTTTTTGCTTATAACGGTAAGATGTTTCTATTCTACTTTTTGGATAGGAAAGAAATCAGAAAAATAGTCGGTGGTTTGTAGCTGGAATTGAAGAACTTTCTTGTGTTTGTGTTGTGCATTGGCTCTGTGTTCAAATGGATGAAACAAGTGGCGTCATAATTGAATCCGAGTAAAGAGAACTTTTAAATGGAAGGCGTGGGTTTGCATAGTAGAGGTTTCTCTGTCTGCTGCTGGAGCTGCAGGAGCGACAGCCGAAGCATGACTGAACTGCAGAGTGCGTCGGAGGACCGAGGCTCTTCAGAAAATGAACACATCAGAATTGGCCGAATCAGTGTGTGAGAGCCCGGCGTCCTGGAGGACAGAGCCGTCGACGCTGTGAATTCTAACGATGTGCTCGAGTGAGGAACAAAAGCCTTTTAAGATACAAATTCTCAGGCTGGGGGTGGGGGGGGAAACCCAGCTGTTATTATTGTAATGCGTGTGTGAAACATCCGCCAAGTGTTTTCGAGGCAGTCATCGTGGTCAAAGTTTGACGAAATGTTTTACTTGTGTGAAACCGTTTCAGAGATTGTGAACCCCTTTGCGTCCCGTCTGGTTTTGACTCCCGAGTAACGGAATCGTAAGAAAAGATGCAATGGCTGTCAGTGTAACCCTGGTTTCGGAATGAGCTGAGATGCGTTTCAAGGGTGAGGCCTGCTTCACCGTTTGAGAAAAGAAAATACGTCCGTTTGATTGTTTCATCATGTTCTGCTGCTTTGGAATGAAACTCTTTGAGATAAAACTGCCACGTGCCTGCAGAAACAGAGAAAGAACCACAATTTAAAATATAAAAGAGACTGCGCTGAGGGTTACGTCACTGTCGATCAGCAGGAGAGGCCGCTGATGTGTTGCAGATGAGAGGGGAGGACGCCGTCTGGTGCAGGACGTTCTACCCGTGTCATCAAAAAAAAACACTACACTTCTTTTAACGTCTGCAAAGTAGAATTTCAGAATAATGATAATAATGATCTGGTGTCAGAAGCTGCGAGCCCGAGACCTCGGCTCTTGCCCACATGCTGTTATTACGCGCGTTCTTTCAGCGCTACAATGGCAGCTATTCTCCTGACAGATGTGAGGGTACGTCTCCGCTCGCCACAATAGGAGATTGTTGTCATTGTCAGCCTGTGGCTTCACAAAGGCGCCACACACAAGGTTTTTGCCCCGAGCACGTACGCAAAGTTAAGCTAAAAAAAAAAAAAAACAACAACAACGACGTCGCCAAAAAACGAGGGAAATGTAGCGCACGCATCAACTCCGAGTGAATCTCGATTCGTTGGGATGATGTCACAAAGGTGCATGTGGTTAAAAATGCCAGTGGAAAACCATGTTTGGGAAGAGATCCAAATATCAATAATATAGATTCCGATGTTTTGAATTCCTCGATTTTATTTTCGTAGCCGAGTTACTTGAATTACTCGAGGAATTTTTGCAGCCCTACTGCTAGCTAACTACCTCAATGGGCTTTAACTACTTAATAATCCACAATAAAAAAATTAAAAAAGTATTGGTAATGTATTGGTATGGGCAGTATGAGGTGTGTTGACTTGGCATCAAATCAATGCCAAATGTTGCTTCTATCAAACACAACTTTTTTTGCAATCCAGTCCTGATAAAAGCTGCTTGTACCAAATGACCCCTGCTGGTCACTTGGCCAGCAGCCACCGACTGTATTTTCCTTTGATTCCTCCTGCTTTTGTTATCAGCCGTGACTCAAAACTTGGTCAATCTCATCCAGTGTGTGTTTTTTTTTTTTTTTTTTTATGTCTCACGTCTGCAGTGTTTCCAGTGTGGCGGGGGATCGGCGCCGGCAATGGCGTGGGAGGCGGGTGGAGCCAAGGCTGGGGGCGGTGCCTGCGATGGGAGACGGACAGCCCGGGTCCGAAGCCCCGGATCCCCATCTTTGACTACCCGGTGTGGCTAGTGCGCTGCCAGGGCGGCCGGGCCCGGCTCATCGAGGTGTGCCAGCGGGGGAGGGGCGCCATCCGGCTGCCTACCGACATGCTGAGCATCAAGCTGCCCCGCCTCTACGACATCCACCAGGTGCCCAAGGTAAAAAAAAAAAAAAAAAAAAAAAAAAAAATGGGACGAAAATGACAACGTTGGTTAACCAGTCCACCACCCACTTCTCCTCACACGACGCCGTGACAGTCGCTACAAGAGAATCAGAGCGAGAGGGAGAAAAAGTTTCATGCATGATAACAGCGAGTTTGCCCTCGGGACATCCACATCAACAACAAACACCAGACATGACACAGGCGCCGCAGGTCCTCCAGAGCATTCGTCCATCCGGTTTGAGGCTCCTCCACCAGGAGTTCAGAGTTTCCAGCCTGCAGGGAAGCAAATAGCAGTTCAGCCAGGTTGCACTGAGGGAAAAACTAAAAAAAGTCAAGTGGCCTCGGGTCAGAATCCAGAAACCTGTCATCAACATTCATCAGTTTTTTTACCCTCTGCTATAAAAGACGCACTTGCTGCAGCATCGCACCTCACCGGCCAATTAAAAAGCTGCCCAGCGTTTGTGTGCCGCTGATGTTCCAGACGAGGTGGTTCCTCTCCGGCGAAGAGAGATCCGACACGCAGCCCGTCACCGTCATCACCTGTTGCTTGTTCAGCAAGTTTGACTTGACTCCAACGTGTGACCTTCAGGAAACAAGTTTTAAAGTGATCCAGGCAGTGCGGTCGGGTCTCTCAAGGCGCCTCTTCTGTGACTAAATTATTAATCTGTCTCCGGGCCGGGAAACCTTCACATTTCACTGTTTGGGGAAGGGATATTGACACAGTCATTGCGCTTGTTTGACTTTGCCCCAGAGCTCCTGAGTCGGAGGCCCGGGAGACATTTCAGTCTGAAAGTGCTGCAGCTTTACGTTGCTGAGTGGCCTCTGAAAAATGACTCATCGTAAACATTTATAACATTGGTTATATGAATATCAATCTGTTTTTATGAAATATATTGCCCATGCAGTAAGATTGTGTTGGTGACACCTGTTTAAAAAGTAACACATAGAAAAGAGGAAATATTCAAGGATTTTGAAAGGCTGTAAAATGTGACGAGTTTCCGCCTGAGGCTTAATAAATAAAAAAAACTGAACCCCCCCCCCCTCTTCCTCCCCAAGGTGTTCAGAGAGGACGGCATCATCTCTGGGTACCGGCACCCGCAGAGCTCGGCGCTGGACTGCGTCCTCAGCAGCTTCCAGATGACCAACGAGACGGTCAACATCTGGACCCACTTCCTGCCGACCTGGTGAGTCACCCGGAGGCGGGAGTCAAATCGTGCCGCAGCCGCTCTGGTGAGTTCGGTCCAGGAAGCGAGCGGGAAATTAGAACCTTTAGCCGCCCCCTCCCCCCCCGACCCCTCTGGACCCGCTGCTCCGCCACTTCCCCTGCCACGCAGCCTTCAAGCTCACCGAGATGTTTTCGCAGGTACTTCCTGTGGCGCTTCAGCGTGCTCTGCTCCACGCTGAACTTCCTGAGCGACAGCTACACCTGGCCCCTGCTGGTCTACATGCTGCTCATCTGCGTTTACCCCTTCACCTCCAGCTGCGCCCACACCTTCAGCACCATGTCCCCGGAGTCCAGACACATCTGCTACTTCTTCGACTACGGAGCGCTCAGCCTCTACAGTCTGGGTGGGTGAGGCGGGCAGCGATCGGCTCGCCGTTGCGTTAGTCTGACCTGTGGAGAGTTCAGATCATCCAAAATTAGCTTCTGCTGGAGACGACCTTCGGTTGCTTCTTCCTGGAGGGGAAGTTGCCGGTTGACCTCGTGGCTTTTCCTTTGTTCTAAAGTGTTTGAGGATTCAAAGACTGCAGGCTTATTATTATCATTATCATTACATTTTTTTTTTCTTGATGAACTGCACACATGTAGTGTGATGCAAACTTTAACATTTAACTCTTTATTATGCTCCATTTGCCTGAAATGAGCAACGCATCTTTTTAAAAAGAGCAACACTGGCGGCTGTATTTCAGAGTCGTCGCGTGCGTGCGTCTACACACTTGGGATTACACAATGGTGCATGTGTTTTGGTTGAAGGAGCAGCCAACATCCTCCAGTCACACCATCTGCAGTCAAAGCCCTCTGCAGCAAAGTGTGTCTTCTTTGACTTTCTGTCTTTTAGAAAATGAAAGTTTCAAATTACACTTTTTTTTGTTACTCAAGAAAGGCTGCAAATTTCAGATCAAAAGTTAACTTTGGCGACCCCCAGTGGCTCCATTGGAAAAGACAAGGCTTGACTTGAACATGATTTTGAATGTCTTTTTAATTTTGTATCTATATATATATATGTATGTATATATATATGTATATATATATATATATATATATATATATATATATATATATATATATATATATATATATATATATATATATACATATTTATATATATATATATATATATATGTATACATATATATATATATGTGTATGTATATATGTATAGATAGATAGATAGATATATAGCTATATATATATATGTATATATATATATTTTTTTACCTTTCAGGCCTGCTGCTGCTAATTGCTCTCCTCCTCTGTGTGCTCAGGTTGCGCCATCAGCTACGGCCACTACGTCATCCCGGACAGCTGGGTGAACAGCTGGCTGCAGCAGCACTTTGTCACCATCGCAGTGGGGAACAGTGTCTTCTGCACCAGCCTGTCATGCTACTCCAGGTGAGCGGCTGCTCGCGTCGCCGCTGTTTATCATCGGCCGTGGAAAGCAGGAGGAATTTGTCACAATATTTACCCTTCAGGCACTAAATTCAAACCGGGCCAGCGAGCTGTAAAGTTTTGCTTCAGCTTAAACACAAGCCTCCCTGTTTACATTTACAGGAGGTCAAACGCAGCAAGTCAGGTCAGATGTATGTTGGCGCCAGGAGGGAAATGGAGAGTTTTGCTTTTTGTTTTGTTCTTCACCGTCTTGTGACACTTAAACGCTCAGCTGAAATTCCTAACAAATGGAATTCTTTCGGGCTCAGCTGCCGTTAATGACTCTGGTGTGTTACAGACTCTGGAGCTGCAGTAAAATGTTTTGATTGTGTCTCTAGGAGATTTTTTTTCTTGTCCCTTTATGGCAGTAAAACACTTTATTCCTGCTTCAGGTGTTGTTAGTCTTGCAGATCATGTTTGCCCCTAATTTATTTGTCACTTTTTTCTGTCGCCTTTTTTCATTTACAAATATGCTGACCCTCTGTTTGCCTCCGCAGGTTCCTGGAGCTGCAGTTCCCACAGAGGAGCAAAGTTCTGCGGACGGGAGCCTTCGTGGTCCCCTTCGTCTTCGACACGGCTCCGCTGTTCTACCGTGTGAGTGCCTGTCTTCTCCTTCTTCGTCTTCGTCTTCGTCTTCGTCTTCGTCTTCGTCTTCGTCTTCTTCTCCTCCTTCTTGGATCCAGTTCCCGGCCCTGATTTCAGTGCCACAGTTCCCCTGAGTGGTGCAGAAAGTGCTGCTCTTTGTGTTTTCCTTGTTGTTATGTGACCGCTCGGTGCTGCCTGGTGCCAGGCTTCAACCCTCCTGAGCAGGATTTTGGCTCACTGACCCACAAAAGTGCCTGTCGCAGATGCTTGTGAAACAAAAGCCTTCAATCAATTAGCTGCCTTAATGGTGGCGTGATCCCAGCCGGCGGGTTATTTGGGTCTTTCTGTCTGCGGTTTTGCCCCAGTCGGGCCAGGTCACAGGAATGTTCCTCAGTTTTATCTCCTCCCTGCCGGTCTGGAAGGATTTGTTGATGTTGATGCCCGTCGTCCTGTTTGCAGATCCTCCTCTGCTGCGGCGGCAGCTGCAGCCCCAGTGACGCCCTCTCCAGTCACTGTTACCACCTCTTCTTCGCCTGCCTCACCTGCTTCCTGTTTACCTCCCACCTCCCGGAGAGGTTGGCCCCAGGCCGCTTCGACTACATCGGTAGGATCCCGTTTGATCTCCACGTTGGCCCGCTAGGTTTCACATCCACGCCTGTTTATACTGGACAGCCCGTGTTTAAATCTGATCAAATATAGCTTCTTTGTGGGGGGGTGAGACTGGGGAAGCAAAGGCAACTAGATTATTGTTCAGTTTATGTAACAGTTCGCCTGTCGTCCACCGGGGGGCGGCAGGGTCACTCTCAATATTTGCTTTTCCCCGATCCTGAATGGTTTCCCTGCTGAGTGCTGAACAATTGACGCGATGACAAAAAGCTCCAAATCAAACAGGCTTTTGATATTGCACAACGTTAATCAGGACAAAGTGGAGTTTGTTGCCTGGGAAGCAGAGGAGGGGAGAAGGAAACAGCCAGCAAGGGGCGCCGCTGTAGTTCAAGTTTGCTTTTAAATTCCTTCACCTGGAGTTACATTCCCGTTCACGTCTCATTATCTTCATTGATCTTTGAATAGATGTGATATCCATCAGAATAGCCTCAGTCGCTCGTTAGCTTACCACAGCTTGAGGTGATCTGCTCATATACTGATAAGTGTGTGTGTGTGTGTGAGTGTGTGTTTACTCATTTTGAAGTCAAACTACCGGACGTGTCGAATGAAAAGTTTCTCCCATCTGTAGAATTTTATGCCAAACCACCTGTAAGTCTTCGCTGGAAGCGCTGACAGAGCCGACCTTCTCGTCCCCCTGCAGGCCACAGCCACCAGCTCTTCCACATCAGCGCCGTGGTGGGCACGCACTTCCAGATGGAGGGCGTGATCACCGACATGTTGTCGCGCCGGGTGCTGTTCATGGCCCAGGGGGCCACGGCCTCCCTGGCGGGGACGGTGGGCGCGCTGGCCCTCGGCCTCCTGCTCAACCTGGGAGTCATCGGCGTGTTCAGCGCGCCGCTGCTGCGGCAGGCCGGCGCCGCCGGCCCCGCCGCGGCGCCGCCGGCGCCGGCCAGGTGCGAGCGCAAAGAGCAGTGACGACGTGGCGGCCCGCTTTCCAAGTAGGTTCACGTTTGTGCGTTTGAGCAGCAGCTGAGGACCCGATCGCGCCGATCAGGGCCTTTCTGTTTCCCCCGTGCATTTAATTTATTGCGACAGTCGCGAGTGCACTTGAGAGGGAAGGCCTGCTGGGTTGAAGGAAGCCTGCTGACGACCACCAACCACCACCACCCACCCACCACCACCACCACCACCTCCACCTCCACCAGGCTCGCAGTGCCTCGGTGTAGACCTTCACTCTGTGTACAATGTTTACAGTCCACCACTACAAGTTACACCGTCAGACTGGAATGACCTTTTTCTGTCTGCAGGGATCGTGTGCGTTGTTGTCTTGGTGTTTTTTTTTTTTTTTTTTTTTTTATCTCTCAACATTTCCTTTTTACACGTTTGCGGGCCAGAATTTATCACTTGAGTTTCTCAGAGTCGTTCTACCTGTTCAGTTTGGTGCTTTTACACGTAGCCCCGCCTCTAATCTCAACTCTACACAACGGTAGCACGGACAGCGCTGCCGGCTCGCGGTACGTGTTGACTTTCACTGTTAGACTGGAATTGACGTGCCGGCCGCCGCCGCCGTTCTGTTTCTGATTACCTGCCTTATAATGAACCCCACGATCAGCCCCTCGGTGGGGGAGGCGCTTTGGCGGTGAGTAAAACACAGGTACCTATTTTCTACCCCTTAAGTTGCCACGGCAACGCTACAGAGGCCTCGTTGCCCCCCCCCCCTCCCCTGAAGGTCTCGAACAATTTTAATGTTCGGCAGTAATGGCAGCGTTCCCTCACGTTATTCCCTCAGATCCGGTTGGAGCCTTTTTTTTTTTTTTTTTCTTTTCGTAACGAAAAAAAGAATTCTCATGTTTCCAGTCTGATTTATTTCTTGTTGTTTCTAATAAATACTGTGGGATAATAAATATGCAGGAAAAAATGTTTGTTAAGCTACCGGGGAGCCTTGTTGTGTTGCAGTATTTTGATGTATGTAAAGTAACACTCCTTTTATACTATACTGTGGTATATATGTGGGGCTATGGCACTGTTGGTTACCTTTTATTTACCACTCACATATTAAAAAAAGATCATAGTAATAATAGTATTTGCTTATTCAAGAAGCATACATTGGAATAAAGTGGGGTCTTCATTTTATTTGTGTCTAGATCTTTTTTTTAAACGTCCTTGATATTAATTTTTAATTCTTAAAGCAAGGTGGTTGGGGGTGGGGGGGGGGGGTGTTGTTGTAGGGCGGCAGGGGTCACATGTTAAAATTTCCAACGCGAGTAAACTTTTATGTCGCATGCTTTCATAAAATATTTACCTGTATTGGAGAAGAAATTCAAATGATCAATTTCAGTTATTAGAAATCTGGTTTTGTTTTATTTTGTTTTATTTTTTTGCCAGTTGTCATGCTAATTTATGCTATTTGCCGTATTTTATTTCATTGACAGAAAGTGTTTTGTGTTACAACAACAAAAACAACAATGTGACAAGTTACAAAAAATAATTAACCAATAACTGATTTAAAAATGTCAAAATTGAGGACAAATATATTTCAATTTCACTGCTTTTTTTTAAAGTTTAAAAAAAACTTAAAAAAAAAAGAGTTAAATACAGAGAAAGGGGTCTTGAGCAGGTTTTAGTGGAGGGCCACTGAACAGTAGGACTAACACACTGCCGACCCGACACGTGGAAGGCTCGTCTGTATAAAACAGTTTTAAAAGGCACTGACTCACACGCACAAATATATAATGTCACTGTCGTTGTATAAAGGAAAAAAAAAAGGAGTGTAGCTGGGGTTAAATGACGGGGGGGAAACGTACGTGACAGAGCAGCACTGGGACGTGAAGGCTGAAGGTGGAGGGAGCGCACAGCATAGAATCTCACACACACACACACACACACACACACACACACACACACACACACACACACGCAGAGACAGTTTGCTATCACCGTCGACACTTTGTTTAGTCATTCTCAAGGCCAGTGTGTAGAAGACAAAGATCACATTATGACATTATTATTGCTATTATTATT